>NC_142949.1:28392274-28402274 GCF_046866305.1 Octopus bimaculoides | reverse complement strand
AGATCATGACCATGCTGGAGCAAAACATTCAAAGGTTTTGTGAAATGAATCAAACTCAGTCTCTTTTGATGAGCTGCTAAGTTCCTGAGATGCAAAAAAAAAACCCAACACCAGTTACCAAGAGCTCATAGTGACAAGCACAAAGATGCACTCACACGCAGATGCATATATATATATATATATATATATATATATATATATATATATATAAAAGCACCCACTACACTCTTGGAGTGGTTGGCGTTAGGAAGGGCATCCAGCTGTAGAAACTCTGCCAGATCAGATTGGAGCCTGGTGTAGCCATTTGCTTCACCAGTCCTCAGTCAAATCGTCCAACCCATGCTAGCATGGAAAGTGGATGTTAAACGATGATGATGATGATGATATATGTATGTATCTATGTATGTATGTATATAATGATTGCTGTAGTCATTGTCAGTGTCATGTGACCAGCACCCATGCTGGTGTTGTGTAACTCGCACCGAAGATGCTGACAATTAAAGAGCACCTTCCGAGTGCTGGGCCTCAGGGAGGCAATGACAATGAGCGACACCTTTGGCAATATGCTGTGCTTGAGAAGAAGACCCATCAAGCCAAGTGAAATTGTAGTCATGGCAGATACTGGTGTCATGTAAAAGAAACCCATTACACTCTTGTAGGGGTTAGCATTTGGAAAGGCATTCAACCATAGAAACCGTGCTAAATCAGACTAGAGTCTGGAGCAGCACCTCAGCTTACCAGCCCTGGTCAAACTGTCCACCCCATTCCAGCATGGACAACAGACATTAAATGATGATGATGATGATGACATATACATGGTGTGTAAGGTATTTGAGGACATACCTTTTTTGGGTCATTGCTGCACTTTTTGCTAACTCTGTATAATTTTTGTTTCAGAAAATAATAATGGCAGACCCTCAGCTTACTCAAGAAACACAGAGGCATGCTGTTATTGCGGTTATAAAGGTCAAGCAAAGTGATTTAGAAATATCTCGATTTTTAAAAGTTACCAGATATTTCATCTACAAAGTTTGTAAGGAGCCAGAGACTGAAGATGGAATTGTATCACCAGTATCAAAGCATAAAAAGCATTCTAAATGCTCTGAAATCATCAGAACACCTGAATTTATCCAGCAAGTTCAACAAACCATTGATTATAATCCCAGAACATCCATGAGGTCAATTGCAAAAGATCTCCATGTGTCAGAAGGAACAGTCAGAAATGTTGTCCATGAAGACATCAGATATAAGTCTTATATGATGAGGAAAGGACATTTGTCAGAAAAGGCAAAAGAAAATCACTACATCAGATCTAAAAGGGTCTTAAACACTGAAAAATTCAGCAGAAGAAGATTTGATTTGGTTTTTCTCAAATAAGAAAAACTCTGACCAAGATCAAAAAGATAACAGAAGAAATGACGGATGGTTATCTGCAGACCCTTCGGCAGTTTCAAGTGCTATGCATACAAAATTTCCTGTAACTGTTATGGTTTTAGGAGTTGCCAATCATGAAGGACACAACACGCAGCCTGGTCTGGGATTCGAACTCACAACTTCATGATCACACGCCTTCACATATATATATTATATATATATGTGTGTGTGTGTGTGTGTTTGTGTGTCGGGCACATAGCTCAATAGTTATAGCATCGGGTCCACAATCAAGAGGTAGAGAATTCAATTCCCAAACCGGGCTGTGTGTTGTGTTCCTGACTAAGGCACTTTATTCCACTAACAATGCACTTTGGACAGCCTAGGGCTATACTAGAAGATACTTGCCCAAGGTACCATAAAATAGGACTGAACTTGGTACTATGTGGTTGGGAAGCAAACTTCTTACCACACAGCCACACTGGAGTCATTCCACTTGTTTGTTGTTTTCAAAATTTTATAAAATCCTAGTGGGAGTTGTTGCCTCTTGATTGCATGGATAATCTCAGTAAATCTAAATCTTTCGATTCATTGTATCACATATTGTAGATTTCTGCTTAATCAGTATTTAAGCACGTGATTATATGTGGTTGATCATTTCAATTACTTTTCATAACTGTATAGCAGTGGCGATGGTGATGGAGTGGGGGTACTGGGATGGTGAAGGTGGGCTGGTGCTGTTGGGATGGCGATGGGGTGTGTCGTCATGGTGGGTAGTTGATGTAATGATGATGATGAGGATAACGATGATGAAGATAATGGTGGTGGTGGTGGTAATGGTGGTGATAGTGGCGATGATGATGGGTAGTGGTGGCAGTGGAGGTTTTGGTGATGGTGGTGGTGTTCGTGACTGGTGGTAGTGGTGGTTGTAGTGAGAGTCGTGAACATGGTGGTGATGGTGGTGGTGGTGGTGGTGATGATGATGTTAGCAATAGTGATGATGGTGATGGCTAGTTGTGGCTGTGATGGTCTTGGTGAGGACAATGGTGGTGGTGGTGGTGGTTGTGGTGGGGGTACCGGTGATGATGATAGTGAGGGTGGGGGTAGGGGTGGTGGTGGTAGTGATGGTGATGATGGAGTTAGCAGTTGGGGGAGTGATGATGGCGGTGGTGGTGATGGTGATGATGTTGGCAATGGTCCTGAGGGTTTGTACTGAGAGCTTGATAATAGTAGTAGTAGTAGTAGTAGTAGTAACGGTGGTAGCAGTGGTGTTGGGGTAGTGGTGGTGGTGGTGCCGATGTAGATGTCATCTTGACAGCTACAGCCTCCATGCGATGAGTCAGACAATAATTGCAGTTAATAAATTGATGCGAAATAGAAAACGATGGGTTCATTCCATGCAGGCATTACTTTTGTGTGTGTCAGTGTATGTATATGTGTGTATATATAAACGCATGCATACACACACACATATATATAGATACAAACATATATGTGGGTATCTCTCTCTCTCATATATATATATATATATATATATATATATGTGTGTAAGTTATATATTTTTGTGTATATAGATACTATTAGTTATAAAAAACATATACTCATGTGTATATGTATGTGTGTGTATTCACATGCCAAGAGTTTAAGGCATTCGTACTTATTAAACCTATATATATATATATATATATATATATATATATATATATATATATATATATATATATGTATGTATATATATATGTGTGTACATATATGTATATATATATATATATATATATATATGCATATATATATACGTTTATATATATATATATATATATGTATGTACATATATGTATATATATATATGCATATATATATACGTTTATATATATATATATATATATGTATGTACATATATGTATATATATATATGCATATATATATACGTTTATATATATATATGTATATGCATATATATATATATATACGTTTATATATATATATATATATATATACACACACATACATACCTATATATACATGCATATATACAGACATATATACATACATACATGCATATATACACACACATATACATACATACATACATACACACACATATATACATACATACATACACACACATATATACATACATACATACATACACATATATACATACATACATACATACACATATATACATACATACATACATACACATATATACATACATACATACATACACATATATACATACATACATACATACACATATATACATACATACATACACATATATACATACATACATACATACACATATATACATACATACATACATACACATATATACATACATACATACACATATATACATACATACATACATATATACATACATACATACATATATATATATATATATATATATATACATATATATATATACACATATTTATATATATATATCATTAATGTTTGTTTTTATGTTCATTCATCATAAAAACAATTTAGCATTAATCTGAAGAGTTACTTTATACTTTTGTTGACTACAAATTCATCATTTTAAGGCAAGAAAATTATTGACAGTGTCTTCGAAATTTTGGCCAGTTAACCCATCATTGGACTGCCTGACCATAATAAGCATGTAAATGTATGTGCGTGCATGCACACACTTGTGTGCACATGTATGTGTGTGTGCATGTGTATACATATGTACACATGTATATATGCCATGTAAAAAGCACTGGTGTTGGTGTGACGTAAAAAGTGCTGGTGATGGTGCAACATAAAAGGACCCAGAACATTCTGTAAAGTATTTGGCATTAGGGAAGGTGTTGGCTGTAGAAACCATGCCAAAACAGACAACAGGACCTGGTGTGACTCCTGGCCTTGCCAGCTCTAGTAAAATCATCCAACAGTGGAGGCACATGGCTCAGTGGTTAAGGTGTTGGACTCATGATCGTAAGACTGTTGTTTCAGTTCCTAGAACGGGCATTGTGTTCTTGAGCAAAACACTTCACTTCATGTTGCTCCAGTCCACCCAGCTGGCGAAAATGAGTAAACCTGTGATGGACCAGCATCCCATCCAGGTGGGGAATATATATATGCCACGGAAACTGGGACACCGGCCTTTATGAGTCAGTATGACTCTAGAAGATAACTTTACCTTTAACAAAATCAACCAACCCATGCCAGCGTGGAAAATGGGCGTTAAATGATGATGATGATAATGTGTTTGTTCATATCCCGTTGTCTTGACATTGTACAACAGACGTGATTGTTGCCGTCATTTTTTTCTCAGTGTTTCAGGAAAAAACTTGTCTGACCCCAGGGAAATATTACTTTGCTTGGAAAGAGATGAGGGTTGACAACAGGAAGGGCATCCAGCTGTAGAAGACCTGTCTCAATGAAGTCCATCTAACCCATGCCAGCTCTGGAATGTGGATGTTAAAATGATGAAAAATGAAAAAGTAATAGTGATCAATTCCCTTTAGAATCAGATTTTTGTGGTGGTAGTAGTGGTGGTGGTGGTGGTGGTGATGGTGGTGATAGTGATGGTGGTGTTGTTGATGATGGTGGTAGTCGTGGTGGTGGTGTTGGTGATGGTAGTGGCTTTGGTGGTGGGGCTGATAGTGATGGTGGTGGTGTTGATGGTGGTAGTGGTGATGGTGACAGTGGGTAGGGGTGGAGGTGTTGGTGATGGTGGTGATGTTGGTGATGGTTGTGATAGTGGTGGTGGTGGTGGTGGCAGTGATAGTAATGGTGGTAGTGGTTGTGTTTGTGATGTCGGTGGTGGGGGTAGGTGATGATGGTGATGGCAGTGGTGGATAGTGGTGGAAGTGCTAGTGATAGTGATGGTGGTGGTGGTAGTAGTGGTGGTAGTGTTGGTATTTATCGTTACATTGTTTGGTTTGGTGCCAATTTCATGTGAATTTAATGACTTCATTCATTTTCTATATCACTTCTAAACATGCCCATACATACACACTCATATATACACAGACACAGACACACACACACACACACATGTACATATATACTCACGCACAAACACGTGTGTGTGCGTGTATTCAATCAAACGTATACAGACACATGAATGTTCACACACATCAACATACACATACATGTTCATAAGTACAAATTGCATATACGTCTACACACACACACACACACACATAAGTGTAACCACAAACCACCAACGCAATCACCGAAACAGCTTCGAGCACAACCACCACCACCACTAACACTGCTGTTACTGTTATATTAACAAATGGTGAGAACTATCTCCACTCCACCACACCGACACACACCATCATGAATATTAACAACAAGAAGATTATGAGCAAGAAAATGATTATTTTCTTCAACAACAGAAACAAAAATATCCTCCACACCATCAGCAAAGCCACCATCACCATTATCATCATCACATCAATATTGTTGTTATTGTTGTCATCGTCGTCGTCATCATCATCATCAAGCTCACAGCAGGAAACCCCAGGGAAATGTCTCCACTATAGTCCTAAGGACCAACGAAATCCTTGTAACTGGATTTGGTAGATAGAAACCGAAAGAAGCTCATCATATTTGTATGTGTGTGTGTATGCATGTGTGTATGTGTATATATATATATATATATATATATATATACACACTCTTTTACTCGTTTCAGTCTTTTGACTGTGGCCATGCTGGAGCACCACCTTTAGTCGAGCAAATCGACTTATTTTTTGTAAGCCTAGTACTTATTCTATCAGACTCTTTTTGCCGAACCGCTAAGTTACGGAGACCTAAACACACCAGCATCGGTTGTCAAGTAATGCTAGGGGGACAAACACAGACACACATAAATATATATATATATATACATACATATATAAGACGGGCTGCTTTCAGTTTCCGTCTACCAAATCCACTCACAAGGCTTTGGTCGGCCTGAGGCTATAGTAGAAGACACTTGCCCAAGGTGCCACACAGTGGGACTGAACCCGGAGCCATGTGGTTGGTAAGCAAGCTACTTACCACACAGCCACTCCTGCGCCTATATACATATATATATATATATATATATATATATATATATATATATAGTATATAAATGGGATTAAAATCCAAGCTAAGTCATCCTGAAGCACTTCTGTGAATACCAGCTATGTGTGTGTGTGGACTTGACAACCAGTTTGGGGTGTTGATGTCCCTGTAACTAAGCAGTTTGGCAAAAAAGTAACAGCTAAAATAAGTACCCAGTTTAAGAAAAATTAGTACTATGGTCGAGTTGTTTGACTAAGCTCCTTCCAGACAGTACCCCAGTATGGCCACACATTTCAGTCAAATGACTGAAATAAGTAAAAGATTAAAGATGAAAGACATATGTAGAAAGTTTATCTTTAAGGAAAAAAAAAATCTCCAAAAAACTATCCATTACAAGTTGAAATTCTTGGTCAAATATTTTAATCACAGAATCTGGATATATCAAAACAAAGACTGGAATTTATGGAATTATTTTTGAGACTTAATCTGATGAAAAGCATATGGGCACTTCATAATATATATAATATATGTATATAATATTATATTATGAATTCATTATTATTATCATCATTATTATTATTAAGGGAGCGAGCTGGCAGACTCGTTAGCATGCTGGGCTAAATGCTTAGTGGTATTTTGCCCATTGCTATGTTCTGAGTTCAAATTCCATCGAGGTCTAGTTTGCCGTTCATCCTTTTAGGGTTGATAAATTAAGTACCAGTTGAAGACCGGGTTTGATGTAATCGATACATCCTCTCCCCGAAAATGTCCAATTTTGTGGCAAAATTTGAAACCATTATTATTATTATTATTGAGTGAGAGAGCAGTGCATGCCATCAAAGTGACACTGGGGTAAAATATACAAAGCCCAGTATACCCAATCTTTTATAACTATAACGTCAAAGATTTTTCAAATTGGTTGGAACGTGATTATGTGAGTTGTCTTTTTTTGTATTGTCTTAATGGTGTCTTTCGTGTCGTGGAGCATCCTGAGGAGGGGAGTGTCAGGTTCTTTTAAAATATGAGATCCAGGTCATATTAACTGACACATCTCTTGTGTTAGCAACAAATAAGACGAGGACAAATATCCGTCAAATGTAAATAATGTACATAATTCCTCATCTCTTAAATATAGAACTGAAAGACTACTTTCTCTATTAAACCTTCCTAGGGTCCCACTGCACTTCATGTGTGTCCGTTGTTTGGACTGGGTACTCCATATGTAATTTCTACTCACACCTTTTCTGCTTATCAAACAGGGTCCTTTTCCTGAATGGATAAACATACTGTATTTTCCTGCTTACTAGAACCTTGGTTAATTTCAAATTAATTTTAAGAGCCTTTGAGTCCTAATTCTGCTGCCACTACCTAGAAGTATCTGTACTCTTGGGTCCATCAGCAAATTTCTAATTGACAATCTTGCAAAGCTAAACATTTCAAGCAAAGAATTTTTCTGCTAAAAGACAGCTTGTAATTACAATCAGTGAATGGAACAGTGATCCTACCAAAGATATTGCTAAAGATCAACATAGAAGTCTTCACCATTATTATTAATTCTTGGTGAGAAACCAGTCCTTTTTTTTTTAATTTAATTTTATTTTGTGAAGAATTTAAATAATTAGAAAATGGAAGAAAACATATATGTACATTAAACAAATATACATACATACACATATACATATATGTAGGTCCATACATACATACCAACATATGTACCTACTTACATACACTCATACATGTATATATACATACACAAACACATGTATATGTATATATATATATATATATATACACATACACACACACACACACACACACACACATATGTACCTACTTACATACACTCATACATATATATATATATATATATATACACACACAAACACATACATATGTACATATGCATATATACATATGTGTGTGTGTGTGTGTGTGTGTATATATATGTATATATATATATATATACATGCACACATGAAAACATGCATATATATGCACTTACATATACACATACATACGCAAACACACTTGCAAACATACATACATACACCTATTTATACGTAATCATACACAGATTTACATACACATACATGCACAGAAACACACATACATACGGACATACATAAAAACACACATTCATACATACATAACAACATACATACCTATTTACATACACACATATGTAAACACATACATATATACACATGCATGTATATATCGTAGACATCTGTCCACCGATGCAGCATCAGACAAGTAAATGGTCTGAACTGAAATAAATTTTTATCTTATTACAGATTTAAAATTAAGGGAAATAATGAAAGAATTAAAATTTTGGCTATTTCTGGAGGACAATATCAGAATAAATTGGATGCGAAACACGTACAAAGTCAATTTTGTAGACTATATATAGAATTTCTTTAAAATAATTTTTGACATAAGTGTGTATCTATATATGCTCACACACACATCTGCGTGCACACACACGTGCACATACACACATGTATATGCAAATATATCTATACACACACACACACAAACAAAAATATATTTATACATAAACATATATGCATACGCATATATATATATATTTATACACATAGATATATACCTACAGATTTATTTATATAGTTATGTATATACATATACATTATATAGACATATATTTTATAAATATATGCATATATACATATATATATATATATGTGTGTGTGTGTATATAAATATATATATATATATATATACACACACATATAGAAGTATGAAAGTCCAAATCAATTTGATTACATCATCATCATCATCATCATCATCGTTTAACGTCCGCTTTCCATGCTAGCATGGGTTGGACGATTTGATTGAGGACTGGTGAAACCGGATGGCAACACCAGGCTCCAGTCTGATTTGGCAGAGTTTCTACAGCTGGATGCCCTTCCTAACGCCAACCACTCAGAGAGATATATCTGTTCCTCCATATATATGAGTGTGTATGTGTCTAGTGGTATATATTTGTAACTAGATTGCTTCAAAATTTAAGAGAATGATAGTCAATTGTTTTGAAATAAATAACATTTTAATATGTTAACACATATTCATGAGAACAGTCTATGTATTTTCATATTCCATCCATTATATGTATTTATGAAGACACTTTATATATATATTGGATTGTCTGGAAAATTCATGCTGATTTATAGTAGTTTACCTTTTGACTTATTTTAGAACATGGTTGAGTCCATAAAATAGGATTTGACTACACTTCCACTTAGAGCACAGTTTAAGCTATCTTTTCATGGAAGAAGGTTTATGTTCCTATAACCTGTGTTAATTCTGTAACCCTTTAAAATGGAAGATGAGAAAGTTCAATTTCGGCACTTCATGCTTTTCTTTTTCCGTAAAGGGAAAAATGCCTCAGAAGCAACCAAAGAAATATGCGCAGTTTACAGTGATGTTTCTTTATCCGAAAGAACTGTACGGAAGTGGTTCGCAAGGCTCCAAGCTGGAGATGGTAGCCTTATTGATAAAGAGCGATCAGGCAGACCATCCACTACAGATGATGACCAAATCAAGTCATTATTTGAGAATAACCCACATTGCACAACCCGAGAAATGTCAG
>NC_142949.1:28384774-28387274 GCF_046866305.1 Octopus bimaculoides | reverse complement strand
AGACTCTTGTATGCATGGAGCAAAATGTCTTTCCTTCAAATATCTGCCTCCTTGAATTTCAATCTCGTTCGGGGAGAAAAGGGTTGATTTCAAAGTGTTTTTTAAAAAAAATATGTTTATAAAATGCTACTGAGACCACAACGTCATCTCATGAGGACACTTCTTAAAATTACCTGTCTTGTGTAGTCTCCCGCGAGAATCAGAAATTAAATGAAAAACGTAAAACAGCCATCTTTACACGTAGTGTTCACACGATTTACAAAAACAAAAATTAGCTAAGATATCAATTTTCTGCTAAAACATTATCTGTTTTTGTTATTGTTCTTTTAATTAATGGTTATCTCCAATAATTTTAATTCATGCAAAATCTAAATGACGTACTATGGAAATTTTGTCTGAAATTGTGGTATGGGCAATTGTTCAAATGTTACAGAGCCATGACCGCCTGTTTCTTCATTAGTATGCCCACCGTCCGTATAGCCTTACCAATTTCCATTCTCTTTTAGTCCGTCAAAATAAACATGGTTGGCAAATAAATTGTGGTGCTACAAACTCCATCCAACTCTACATTTGTCTACGTATATAAAGGGAGCCATCTTTATACTCAGCAATCTTAAACAGCTGCGGTCAACCCTTGGGAACAGGAGTTCACCCTTTATCATGGAGATACACGGTCTCTGGGCGTAGTGATAGGGAACGAAAATATCGAACAGTTTGTCTGAGCAAATATAGACCAAAGCAGGCTAGAAGGAGACCTCTGTACTTATGTATTGAGCACTGTAATCTATCTATTGCTTCTTCGTGATACAACATAAGCACACACACGCACGAACACACACACGCACATACACACACACACACGCCATATACTTGGGTTGAATTGTTCGACTAAATCCTTCATGGCTGCAATCCTGTGAATAAAACGAAAGATAAAAGATATAATTGATTGTGTGTGTATGCATTTGTGTTTGTGTGTATGAGTGTGTGTGTGTGTGTGCGTGAGTTCATTCGCCTGCTTAACGTCCGCTTTTTTATGCCAGTCTAAGTCAGACAAGGCAGAATTCTTCCATGTCACCAACCCTTATCCCTTTTCCAATTATTTTTTTTTATTCCCGAGGTCTCCTTCTAGCTTGTGTTAGTCTTTATTATTTGTTCTGATTTACTGCTCGTTATGTTTGTTCGCTATCGCTACACCGAAAGACCATGTATCTCTATGATGAAAGGAGAACCCTTGATACTAAAGGTTAACAGTAAGATGGCTTCTTTTATATACGTGAACAAATTTAGAGTTAGATGGAGCTTGTAGCACCACATAGTTTATTTGCCAAGTATGTTTATCTTGGCAGGCTAAAAGACAATGGAAATTCGTAGACAGACTGATGGAGAAACAGACGGTCTTAGTTCTACGACATTTGAACTTAAAATATGTACCCATGGGGCAACCGAAATCTTTCAGACAAAATTTGCAGAATCTGTCATTTCGATTTTGCATAAATTAGAATCGTTGGAGATAACAATTAATTACATACATAATAGCGAAAAATAGATAATGTTTTAGCGGAAAATAGATAATATCTTAGCTGCTAGCTTTGTGATTATAGTAGTTGATATATAAAAATTCTAATCGTTGGTGTTGAAATAATAAGAACAGAGAAATGTAGATTTGGGAGATATTGAAAGATGGATCGTTAGAATTGAAATATGGAGAACAGAGATATGTGCAGCAGAGGCAAAAATATTGGTTTCAGATTTTTGCTTAAGTCCAGCAATTTCGAGTGAGGGAGTTTGTCGAGGTAATCTTCAAGTTTAGGTGGGTAAAAAAGTAAATAAAAATATTCAAGGGAAATAACTGAACGACTTACCAGTATTATCCGTTTTCTTCTAGCTGTTTATAAATAAATCACACCCTAACGTTAATCAAATCACGTGTGTGATTTATTTATAAACAGAGATGTACGGAGAATACTGGTAAGATGTTCAGTTACTTCCCTTGAATATTTTTATTTACTTTTTTTACCCCCCTAAACTTGAAGATTACCGTTTGTCGATTACATCAACCCTGGTTTTTGATTGATATATTTATTTCATCGATCTCGAAAGGATGAAAGGCAAAATCAACTTCGGCGGAATTTGAACTCAGAACGAAAAGACGGACGAAATGCCGCTAAGTATTTTGCCCGGCGTGCTAATGATTCTGCCAGCTCACCGCCTTAATAATAATAATAATAATAATAATAATAATAATAATAATAATAATAATAATAATGATAATCCATTCTACTAAGGGCACAAGGCCTGAAATTTGTGGGGAGGGGGCTGGTCGATTACATTGACCCCAGTGCTCGACTGGGGGGTCATTTCCTCGACCTCGAAAGAATAAAAGGCAAAGTCGACCTCGGTGGAATTTAACTCAGAATGTACCGCCCGAGCAGCACATGCTATTAGTTTCATTTGGAAATTTGAAAGCTTTGCAGAAACGACAATTTGAGTGTAGCACACC
>NC_142949.1:28364774-28379774 GCF_046866305.1 Octopus bimaculoides | reverse complement strand
TATATATGCTATATGTATGTATGTGTACGTGTATGTTTGTATGTGTATGTATGTATATGTATGTTGTATGTTCGTATTTATGTGTATGTATGTTTGTATTGTGTATGTATATGTGATATATATATATATATATGTGAATATGTATGCATATGTATGTATGTATGTATGTATGTATGTATGTAGCTCCTTAATTCAGAACAGAAGCCAATTCAGAAGAGTGAGTGGAAGGGAGAAGGAAGGGAGAGAGATAATGAGGGAGAGAAAGAGAGAGAGAGAGAGAGAGAGAGAGAGAGAGAGAGAGAGAGAGAGATAAGGAGAGAGAGTATAGAGGACGAGGCAATTTCGTTCGCTTCTGCTGTAGCTAATCTCGGAGCTGCGACTGACTGGTGAGGCTCTAGAAGCAGTACTGTACTTGCTGTTGTTGGTGCCTCTTTTGCTTCCACTGCTGCCCCTCCTCTTCCTCTGCTGCTGCCTTCATTTACCTCCACCTCATTATTTTTTTATCTGATCAGAAAGTCCTTAAGTGGTTTTCTTCTCCCCCACACATGTTGTAGTCGCCGGCTCTTCTACCTTGTTACTGCTTTCTCAATGAAGTATATCCCTCGAATAGTCTTGTGGTGATGATGAGATAGGACGGTGGAATATCATAATGCCCAACAGAACGAGAGAAAAAGAAAGAATGAGAAAAAAAGAGAGGAAGAAAGAGAGAGGAGTCAATGGTCGCAGTAGGTTAATGAATTGAATGCATGTCTACACGTGCAAAGGGACCCATCTTTTGTCGCCCTCACTGCTGGAAATAACAGCCAAATATTCAAATTTCGACTTCATAAAACAAATCCCACGACGGCGCTTAAATAAGATTGAAATATTTCTATTTAGATATATTATATCTTTTATCTTTATCATTTACTAGTTTCAGTCATTAGACTGTGGTCATGCTGGGGCGCTACCATGATGAATTATTAGTCGAACGAATCGATCCCCAGCACCTTTATCTTTTAAACCAGCTACTTATTCTATCAGTCCTTTAGCTGAACCACTAAGTTACGAGGACGTAAACACACCAACATCGGTTTAAGAAGCGATGGTAGGGGGACGAACGCATACACACACACCTAAACATAAGCATACGTAATATTCACACACACACACACACATATACGACGGGCTTCTTTCATCTTGGCCTACCACATCCACTCACAAGTCTTCAGTCAGTTCAAGGCTATAGTAGAAACATTAGCCCAAGGTAGCATGCAGTGAGACTGAACTCGGAACCATGTGGCTGGAAAACAAGCTTCTTAGCACACAGCCACGCCTACACCTCTATATCTACGGTCGAGGTAAGATGAAAAAAGAATGTATTCCATCCAATGAAAGATAAAATATCATTGAATGTACACCGTATCAAAATAAGATCTACTCATAGTTTCATACTTTGGAGACACGGGTTTAGGCATGGTTTATATAGCCTGAACATTAAACATAACAAGTACAAGATGGCATGCACATGGAATGTATTAGTTTTGACGCTCGGTAAAAATAGTTTTTCATCTTTCGAGCATAGGCTCTTCGTTGGAAACGAAAACGGAAAAGTCCAAAGAAGGAAAAAATCACAAACAGCACGTGTGTATTTAAATTGTTACGTATATATATATATATATATATATATATATATATATATATATATACATACATACACACACACACACACACATACACATACACACATACACACACACACACACACACACATATATCTAATCGCGCACAGAGAGTGAATGTGTGCTCTTTTTTGTTGTCACGTCTCATGAATGATCCCTTCATCGTATATATATATATATATATATATATATATATATATATATATATATACACGATGGGCTTCTTCCAGTTTCCGTCAACCAAATCTCCTTACAAGGCTTTGGTCGGCCCGAAGTTATAATAGAAGACAAATGCCCAAGGTGACATGCAGTCGAAGTGAACCCGTGTGGTTGGGAAGCAAACTTCTTAACCACAGAGCAACGCCAGCGTCTATCTTACTACAAACGTAGTTAAGCACACGGCAAACCACCGCCTCCAGCATCTTCATTATAACATCGCAACCACCACCACTGCCACCACCGTCATCAGCAACAGAAATGGTAAATATTCTTCTTCTTCAACACAGTTTATTAGATCCACCAACAATATAAAACTTAAATCAATGTTCAGTCTCACGTTTTAGACATTTTAAAAATACAACGTTTACATTTTCTATCAAGAGGATAAGCAAAGTAGCCAATAACATCATCAATATTGTTTTTTAAATATTTATTATTCACATAAACGATATCAAATCAACATAAACCAATGTTTTTATTTTTTGTTATTTTGGTATTGTTTTTTTTATTTTTATTTTTGTCTTTTATTATTTCACAGAACTTTATTTTTCATTCGCAATAATTGTCTTTTGTTCCCTTGAGTCATATAATTTTTTTTGTTGGTGGTGGTGGTGGGGGGGGGGGGCATTTTTTTGTTGTTATTTTGTTATATTTTCTTCTTTCTTTTCTTTTCTTTCTGAAACATTTTGAATTATAGAAGAATCATAAGAGTTGTTTAAACAGATTTTTTTTTACATAAGAATTATGTATATTTCTGTGTGTATGCGTACGTGTACATATGCATGTATACATGTGTGTGTGTATATATATATATATGTATATACAAACACATTTACATACATATACACACATATACACATACATACATACATACATACATACATACATACGTACATACATACATACATATATACATACATACATATGTATAAAGTATATTCAAGCTTTTAAAATTTCATGACAAATTGTATTTTTAGCCTATTTTCATTCTGTTGCAGACATCTTAGCAAAGACAATAATGAAAAGTTTCTTAAACTTTTCTCAATACCTTATATCGTTTATTCTTTTATTTGTTTTAATCTTTAGACTGCGGCTATGCTGGAGCCTTCAAAAATTTTTAGTCGAATAAACAGACCTCAGCACTTGCCAAAGGTGGCAGTCGGTAGGGAAAGGAGAAACAACGACAGCCCAGGCTAAAGAAGGTCTTCACCCACGTAAGGTATTGTTATCTGTTTGGCGGGATATGAAAGGTTTAATCCACTTTGAACTTTTAAGCCCAAACCAAACGATAACAATGGAGATCTACTGAGAGGAGCTTGAGCGGCTTAAATCAGCCCTAGAAGATTTAGTTTGATGCTGAAAGGTGTTCTTCCATCAGGATAATGCTCGGCCACATACAGCGGGGATGACATTCCAAAGGCTGGAGCAGTTTGAATGGGAAACGATGCTCTACCCACCATATTCGACGGACATTGCCCCATCAGATTATCTTCAGAATCATGAATTCTGTAGACGAGGTCAGAACAGTACTGGAGGAGAAATTTTCGTCACGGACAAGTGAATTTTGGAAACGGGGCCTTGCAAGTCTACCAGATAGATGAAAGAGCATTGTGGAAAATGAAGGAGAATATATTTTAGATTAAAAAGAACTTTGTTTATCTAAATTTTGAAAAATAAGAGCATTTAAAAACCCCATTATTTATGGTTCCAGCCAAAGACCAAGCTGGAGCGCCGCCTCTCACCGTTTTTGGGTCTTCTTTCGGTACTGTTTTTGGTAAAAAGGCGAGTTGGACGAAGCTGCTCTGTCTATCTGCTTCTGTCTGTCTGTCTGCTTCTGTCTGTCTGTCTGTCTGTCTGTCTGTCTCTCGCGTCTTTACCAAAAACAGTACCGAAAGAAGACCCCAAAACAGTGAGAGACGTCGCTCCAGCTTGGCCTCTGGCTGAAGCCATAAATGATGCTTCATCTATTTTTCAAAAAATACTTCTTTATTTTTCAAAATTTAGCCAAACAAAGTTCTTTTTTAATCTAAATACACACATATATTCACCCAGAACCACGCTAATAGCTTAAGAGTGAAATTTAGGATTTCTCAATTTTCAGTAAATCGATTTTGATAAAATTTTTCCCGGCTGGTTTTCACACTATGGCAACACCATTGTTGTTTTTTCATTATTCTGTGTAACATCCTTTCTCTTTTTTATTTCAGATTCTTCAGTTTTTAGGTGAACCACGTTAATAGATTTTGAATGAAAATAGTCCATCTAGACATTTTTTTTCAGAAAATGAAGTGTAATAATACATATTAAGCATACATTGAGTATATATTTAACAGAAAACCATAATAATATTATAACATTTACTGACATACTGAATTATTTAGCCACATGAGCGCCATTTCGACGGATAACTTTAAAAACCCTATTAGTGTTGGAATCTGTCAATTTCTTAATAATAGCAGGTTGGACTGTCTCTGCCGCAGCTTCCATGGTCGCCCATAAGACATCTTTCGATGGAAATTGGCGTCCATCGGGATAAACATCTTGTTTAATGATGGACCAAAGATTTTCGATAGGGTTGACATCCGGAGATGCTAGCGGCCACACCATCACCCTTTCACCTTGTATGCCGTAAGACCCTGGGAAAATTTGGGTGGTCCTAGCAGAGTGGGAGGGAATGTTGTCATGCATGTATGTATGTTATCAATCAGTTTCATTTCTGTATTTCTTGTCCACAGAGAAAGAGCCGGACTCTAACATAGATTCAAGGCTCCTTCATTGGAACTTTTATCAACATCATCTAGGTATTTGTGCATATGTGTGTGTGTGTGTGTGTGTGTGTGTGTGTGTGTGTGTGTGTGTGTGCAGTATTTGGTGTTAGTGTATGCGCAGATTTGTATGTTTGTTTTATGGATGCGTTTTTATGTATATATTTTCATGTCATGTATGTATATATGTATGTATGTATGTATGTATGTATGTATGTTTGTGTACCGTTCTCATATCCCAAGGAGAGTCGGAGCCAAAAAAAAAAAAAGAAAAAGAAAAAAAGAGGCAGGATTCTGTCTTTTGCGATTACCATTTAACTTTAACCTCCCACGCTATTTGAAAGTCTGAAAGTCTGAAAGGAAAAAAAACTTTTGACTTTTCTCAGCCCATTTCATCGACTCAGCGACAAAGTCACAGACACACAGCGGAGTCAAAAGGAATATAACTGGCTACGACAACAACAACAACAACTACAACTACAACAACAACAACAACAACTACAGCAATAGCAGCGGCAACAACACGTGTATTGGAATTTTATCGTACATTGTTGTCGAGGATAGCATGGTTCCATTTTTCAAATTCTTTTTTCTCTTTTTTACATGTATATTCTGTGACATATTAACCTTTTCCTTAAACATCACCACGAGACCTCTTCAACACAATAAGACCCATCTATATTCATTCTAGCATTTCATCATTTTCTCCTTCTCATTATCTCCGGCTCTCAGCTCTCTCTCTCTCGGCTCCTTGTTCCTGGCTCTCGCTCTCACGTACGCATAAATAACTTGCACGTGCAGACCACACACACACACACACACACACACACACACACACACACACACACATAGAGTCACATATGTTTTCTGGGATTTTTTTTTAATATTCTCTTTTTCTCAGTGACTTATGGTAAAATCCTGATTAATCTGTCTAACTTGCATTCCAGCATCAGACCTGATGAAACAATCAAAAGTATAAAAAAGACATCTGATGGCTTGAAATATTAGACTAAAATTACAGCGACCTCTGAGATAGGGGACTTACTATTATTATTATTATTATTATTATTATTATTATTATTATTATTATTATTATTATTATTATTATTATTTATTTATTTATTTATTTATTTAACTAACGACGACAACAGGCACCTGACTTCTAGTACACCGCATCCTCTGCCCACATATCTCCCGCCCCCACCATCATCACCACCTCCATCCCCACAACCACCACCACCAACGACAACAACAACAGTAACAAATATATATATAAAAAAACGAAGAACTTTTTGCAAAACCACAATAGAAAAACAAAGCAAAAAAAGACAAAAAAAAAACAGGAGAAAAAAAATGAATAAAATTATATATGATTACAACGCGAATAACAGCAGTAACAACAACAACGACAACAACAACAACACAATCATAGGATCAGTTATGACATTGCTATGTTTGACACCATAAATAATGTGTGAAAAAAAAAACGTTTCGGTGGAGGAGCCCAATGGATGAAAATAGACTCGGCGCATTTAAGTATGCGGTTTCACATTATCGTAGGCTTTAACAAATTTTGAACAGATTAGTAGTAGTAGTAGTAGTAGTAGTAGTAGTAGTAGTAGTAGTAATAATAGTTGGTGTTGTTGTTGTTGTTGTTGTTGTTGTTGGTGGTGGTGGTGGTAGTATGTAGAGGACAGTCAGCTTAGCACTCATGATTTAAAAAAGAAACAGCATCAAAAGATTTCCAGCAGTCCCATTTTTTTTCTTCTTATTTTGTGAAAGAAAAGGTTCGTGTTCTTCTGGTTAAACTGTTAGAATGTTGGACTGAAAGGTCGTGGGCTGGAAAAAACATTGAAATATCACCAGAAATTCAGCTTCGAAAACTACATTAATACACCAGATTTAAATATTTCCAATAAACTTTGAAATTTCCACAGCTGCAGCCAAACAGAAGTGATCCCGTGGGTACGATAGAGCATTGTGTTGTCCAAGGGAAAGACAAAGCGGTCAATACAGCTTAGCACCTGTGATGTCGTAATTCATTTCTACATTCTACAGCTGAGTGAACTGGAGCAACGTGAAATAAAGTGTCTTGCTCAAGAACACAACACTTAACCCGGTCAAGGATTCAAGCTCACAACCTCACGATCGTAAGCTCGAAGCTCTAACCACTGAGCCATGCCTATATATATATCTATATATATATATACATACATATATATATATATATATATATATATATATATATATATATATATATATATATATATATATATATATATATATATATATATATATATATATATATATATATATATATATATATATACTTACATAACTGCATATATACATACACACACATATACAGTTTATAGGTTAGAGACAGTTGTTGTCTGTATAGAATACACTTTGAAGTGGTCAAGAGATTTGAACTTGAGCCGGTAGATAAGTAAACGTAATGACATATCCATACACATGTAGATTTTTTCTATTAAATGTATTTAATATGCCTTGTTAATAAGGCGATGAGCTGGCAGAAACATTAACGCGCTTGGCAAAATACTTATCCGTATTTCACCCGTTGCTAACGTTCTGAGTTCAAATTCCACCGCAGTCGGCTTTTCCTTTTATCCTTTCTGGGATCGTTAAATTAAGTACCAGTTGCGTGCCAGGGCCGATCTAATCGATGGCCCCCTCCTCCAAAATTTCGGGCCGTGTACCTAGAGTAGAAAAGAATATATATATATATATACACATACATGCGTGAATAAATTATGCATTACAAAAAAATTCGTAAATAATTTTAGACGGAGAACTAATGACTCAATCCTAAAGCAGAATCTAAAATTAGTTATGTATGTATGTATGTACCAAACGGAATGTGTGTGTGTGTGTGTGTGTGTGTGTGTGTGTGTAGGTGTGCGTGAATTTGTCTAAAACACTCACATACGTTGGAATTGGTCTTCTGAGAGTTTGGCAGCTTTGAAGAGAATCTGAGAATAAGCTTTTAGATGTGAAAATCTGAAGAGAGTTAAAAGATATTTTAAAATGCCTGTTTGCCAATTGATTCCAGAAATAACCAGGATGTCATCCAAAGAATGGAGTTTTAAACGAAGAGCCAGGAACCAACACCCACTGAGTACTGTACTTTCTCTTTCTCTCTCTCCCCCTCTCTCCCCCTCTCTCGTTATCTATCTATCTACCTATCTATCTATCTATCTATCTATCTATCTATCTATCTATCTATCTATCTACCTATCTATTTATCTATCTAGCTGGAGCGTGAAGGTTCGGAGTGATTCGTCAAAAGCAGGCAAAAGTCTAGGAAGTTCATGTTGTAATCCTGCTAATGAGGTAGAGGAGAATTTGAGTGGGCCTTCGCGTGGTTCAAATTTCATTACTAAAATGTGTGTGCTTGCATGTATGTGTATTTCCCCAAAAGATCTTCCCATATAATTGTATGTTCTGAGGCGGTGAACTGGCAGAATTTTTAGCACGTCTGTAAAATTGTTTAGCGGCATTTCGTTCGATTTTACGTTCTGAGTTCAAATTCCGCCGAGGTTGTCTTTGCCTTACGAGGTCAATAAAATAAGTATCAGTTGATCAGTGAGGTCGTTGTAATTGACTTACCCTTCCTCTGATAGTGCTGGCCTTGTGTCAAAATTTGAAACCAATATTATGCATCATTTCTTAAACACCTCCGCATTGATTTCATCGACACCTGCTGCCTTGCCACTTTTACATTGGAGAAATTGTTATGCTTTTTTTTTTTTTTGAAACAGCAAAACCCATCCATGTCTGGCTACAAAATTTTATGCATTTGTTGGATCATAGCTGTGTTGTTTCAGCGTTTCGAAATAGATAAAAAAGAAAAAAAAAGTGATATTTCTTTTTAAAATTTAGTCCTTCATCCGTGGAACTAACAAAATTTCCCATTTCCTCAATTACCCAGATCTTTTGTTTGGCGATAATTGCAGAGATTTAACGGCTGCAAATAGCCCTACACACGCTGCGCTTATATTTTAGAATGACAGTAACCATCGACTGGAACGAATTAAAATCATTTGTAACTATTAAAACAAATTTGCCTTTTTCCTGCTGAGTTTTTAACATTAATTGTGTTTCGAAATTGATTGCTTATCGTCTTGGATTTCTTTCTTTTTTTTTTATATATTTTTGCACTTCTAGCAGGAAGCTCACTTTTACGCTTAATAGGCCTATTTTGGAGTGCTAATATGAATACCAGCAGCTGAAATAGTGTTTCTTCTAAGGATCTATAGGGTAACGTTGCTCGACAGGGAGCGTAACCTGGAGATCAGGGAGTCTCTCCTGGTTGAGCTGCTACTTCTCAGCATTGAGAGGTCACAGCTCAGGTACTATAGACATGTGGTTAGAATGCCGCAGGAAAGAATCTTTAACCCGAGCCAGAGGGGTGGACCACGAGCAGGAGGCATGAAGATAGATTACGAGCAGGAGAATAGGGGTAGACTACGAGCAGAAAACACAGGGGCAGATCACGAGCAGGAGACATAGGAGTAGGCTACAAGCAGGAGACGTAGGGGCAGACAACGAGCTGGAAACATTGGGGTAGACTACGAACGGGAGATATAAGGTAAACCACGAGCGGGAGACATACGAGTAGACCACAAGCAGGAGGCATAGGAGTAGACCACGAACAGGATACACCACGATCTTGCGATTGTGAATGCAACTCATCTAGGACACCCACCTTCATATACATATATTTACATACACTTACATACTCCCTCACACAAACACATGCATATATATATATATTACACATGTATAAGGGATGACTACTAGGTGGACATCCAATATGCTAGAAAGAGGTCATCAACGACCCAACCACAAAGAAAAATAATGTTCTCCAGAAAAATTTTTCTTTGTGGTTGGGTCACTGATGACCTCTTTCTAGCATATTGGATGTCCACCTAGTGGTCATCCCTTATACACGTGTAATACAATGTTTTTCTGAGTTTTCAGATTTTTTTATATGCTAGGCCACTTGGTTTTAAATTGAATTAATATTCAATTTATCACCCTATCTATATATATCCGTATACATGTGTTTGTCTTTGTGTGTAAACATTTTAAACACAATACTAACTGGCGCTCTGTCAGTTACCACGAGCAGGGTTCCAGATGGATCTGGTCAACGGAACAGTCTGCTCATAAAATTAACATACAAGTGGCTGAGCCCTCCACAACCTCGCGTGCCCTTAACGTACTTCTCAGAGAGATGCAGCGTGGCAGAGAATGTGACAAGACTGGCTTTTTTTTTAATTGCAGCTACAACTCATTTTTGCCAGCTGATATGACTGGAGCAACAAGAAATAAAGCGTCTCGCTCAATGATACAACACTCCACCTAGATTCGAGCTCATGACCTTACGATCGTGAGCCGGATATTCTAACCACTAAGCCAAACGCCTTCGACAGCAACAGTACTAACTCACCGCACATCATACAATGAATCACAAATATTTTCATAATCGCTTAATCACCAGTTGCTGGTCATTCTACTTCTGCTTAAAATATTCGTCTGTTAAGTACCATTGCTATATTTATGAGCAGAATTAATCCCAACAATATGAATAATTTTAATTTATACACTAACAGTTCAAATAATAAATATAAATTAGGCGAGCAGTTAAGATAAACGTTTAGAAATGTTTCGTGTAATTTATATTCAAATTCTTAATCGTTAATCTATAATTTGTAATTATTCATAATCTCGGGATTAACTCTTGTCATAAATATCGAATGCTGCTTCTATCCTCGAATGCTGTTGTGGTTAAGGTGTTCGTTATACAATGAAGTGATGGTGAATGCGTTCACAAAGCGCAGCGGCAGATAGGCAGGCGATGTACTTTCTATTGTAATTTCAGGTTGATCAAACCCTTTGGGAAAGAAATTTAGTAAATAGAATCTGTGCGGAACTCTGTTGAATATAGACACACACACACACACAGAGACTTGTCTGAATAAATCAAGTTTTATAGTTCTATATTTAAGAGATGAGGAATTATGTACATTATTTACATTATTTACATTTGACGGATATTTGTCCTCATCTTGTTTGTTGTTGACACGTTTCAGGTGTCCTGGGGGAAATTTCGAACCCGGGTTCTCATTTCTAAGGTATTTTTCGATGTTCTTCTTCTTCTTCTTCTTCTTCTTCTTATTATTATTATTCAGGTTACTGCCTGGAATCGAACTCGGACTCTTGGGGTTAGATCGTGAACCGAATACCCAACCACTAAATCACACACCTTTACACCAACATTAAAGTAATCATTAATTTTTACATTCTAATACTTTTTCTTTTTCTGCAGATTATTTTGTATTATAGGATTAAATTTGTATCGATTTAACCCTTTTAAAATGAGTTTAGATCAGACCCATATGAATTCAAACGGGGCTCTTCAGCAATGTAGGCAGCAAGAAATGTTTGTTTTGTCTATGGAAATGACCCTTAAAGTGTTCGGGCATGCCAACTATCGTTTGACCAGTTTCTTCGGGAAATGTTTCTCTCGCAGATTTTCTTCGATCTACAAAACAAAGTTCTATAAATATTGAGCTCCTGAACGAGAATTCGCAAAACAGTTCACACTTCCATCATAAAAGACCTTCAAGGAATAGTGTTGAAATTTGGTTCGTTGGTCCTTCATCATTTGATTGCTTCTTAGCTTAATTAAGAGTTGCCTTCTGCTTGTCATTGAAGAATAGATTTGCCACCAAATGTTTCCTAGGCAGAATCATCAGAAAGGATAAAAAAGTGGATTATCTACAATCCTATCCAACGAAAACGACAATAGAGTAAAGTTACTTTTTCGTGTCATGCCGACTCATAAGGGCCGGTTTCCCGGTTTCACGGAGCGTATCGTTAATTAATAATTAATTAATAATAATTAATAATTTCCACCCCTATGGTTTTACGCATGCTGGCCATTGATATTAGTGCTAATTAAAATCAATAATATCCTTTTATATATATATATATATATATATATATATATATATATATATATATATATATATATATATATATATATATATATATATATCTGTAAAAATATGTGACACTTATTCGGTAGCCATGATAAAACTCCGAGTATCATGGCTACCGAATAAGTGTCACATATTTTTACAGATAAATTCCTCTATTTACATAATGTCAAGGTCTCTTTCTTTCTTTTGTTGTCCTTCCCATCAATATATATATATATATACATACACATATATAGTATCTCACATAAGTATAAGTATGTACACTCCTAAAAATTTTCAGTAAAATTGCTTGCCATTCCTCTGATAATATTGAAGGAAAGCAAACGAAATTTATACTGAATAACATGTATTATACATGCAAATATTATACAAATTTGGAACACAAAACAATAAACATTTTCAAAGATATGAACAAAATATTAATTTTCAAACTTTACAAAAATATGTACACCCTAAAGGAAATTTGCTATATTCAATATTTTATCCAGTTTTTTTTTACTAAATTTTAAATTCAGATGTTGCTGATAATTTCAATTCTAATAAATTATTTCTCTTGGCATTTTGTCACCGGTCATTGTTATCGCATCTGCAGGAATTCTGATTTGCGTAAAAATCTTTTTCATTTTGATTAAAATGGCACCAAAAGGAAAAGAATTGTCTGAAGATTTGAAGAAAATTATTTTTAATTGGCACAAGCATGGTTTAGGATACAAGTTAATTAGCAAACGAATACATATTAGCGTAAATACAGTTGCCAAAGTAATTCAGAAGTACAAAGCTATTGGACGGCTAAGCAATAAACATCGTCCAGGTCGTCTTTCTATTGTAACCGCCCGTGATATTCGCCATATCCAACGTTGTGAGATGGACTACAGGCGTCTTATTGCTTCATCTTTGGCCCCAGAAGTGTCTTCTGATAGTAGAAAGAGTGTATCCACCCAAAAATTTGAACCATTGAAAGCAAGGGCAGCCACACCAAATATTGAATATAGCAGATAACCCTTTAGTGTGTACATATTTTTGTATGGTTTGAAAATTTATGTTTCGTTTATATCTTTGAAAATGTTTATTGTTTTGTGTTCCAAAATTGTATAATGTTTGCATGTTTGATATGTTTTATTCAGTATAAATTTCGTTTATATATATATATATATATATATATATATATATATATATATATATATATATATATGTGTGTGTGTGTGTGTGTGCTCAGCCGCCTGGATTACTGCTCACAGCTGTGGTCACCCACCAGTCTGAAATTAACAGCAGACCTTGAATCAATCCAGAGGAGATTCACAAAGAAGATTGTCTCTTTGCAACTGCTCAGCTACTGGGAAAGGCTGAAACAGCTAAGACTTGGAGAGAAGGCGGGAGAGGTATGCAGTAATATACATCTGGAAGATCCTGGAAGGAATTGTGCCAAATGTTGGCATTGAAAGCTACACCAATGCCAGAACGGGACGACACTGCATAGTGCCAAAGATCCCAGCAATGCCATCGCGCTTCAGGACCAGTTACTGCAACAGCTTGGGATTCAGGGGCCCACAGCTTTTTAATATTCTCCCAAAGAGCCTGAGGAATCTGCACAAAGTAGATGTAGGAGTTTTTAAATCAAAGCTGGACCTCTTCCTATCGAGAGTCCCAGATGAACCTACCTCGCGGCAGGAGGTGCAAATGAGGGTTGCTAAATCAAACTCCATTCTTCACCAAGTACCACATATTATAAGAGGCTCCCTGTAATAACAGTGTAGCAACACGGTGGTGCATCAGCATGGCCGCAGCTCTAAGCTGAAACATTGGAAATATATATATATATATATATATATATATATAGAGAGAGAGAGAGAGAGAGAGAGAGAGAGAGAGACAAACAGAGAGACAGACAGATAGATAATGATAATAATAATAATAATAATAATAATAATAATAATAATAATAATAATAACAAGCGCACTCATAGAGCGCCAACTTCCGCCAAGGGAACACCAACATCCTCTCAACGATTAGCCAGAAATGATTTTTAAAATGAGAATATTTGAAATAAACTCGACTGCTCTCACAAACAAGAATACTAAAAATGAACTCGTCCGCTTTCAAAAAATAAGTAAAAAAACTGGAAAAATAATCCAGAATTCTTGTCCGGTACATGATCGATCCCAATGGTAGTCATGGAATGTGAAGATGGGTGTGTGGGCCATGTTTGCAACGCTGTGTGCGTCCCTTGCAGTGGGAACAGGGACTGTTTTCTCTATGAGGTCCTTTTTTAGTCTATCCACTGATATACTGCCTTTACGTCCATTAAGGTCTACAGTGAAAAATTTATACGTGCCTGAAAAAAAATGGACAGGACCTGCATACGGTGTGGTTAACGGAGGTTTAACAACATCGTTGCGCACAAAAACGTGAGTCCAAGAAGTAAAGCTTCCTTCAACACAGAGCTAGAAATGCAATTGTCAAGTAGATAAGAGGTTTTAAACAGGAGTGATTATATTCAAAATTGGTAAAACTAAAAAAATTGTCGAGGATAAATTAAATTTGTTATTGTTACTGAATATATAATATATAATACTAACGTATTATTCAATTTCTGAACGGTTTTGCTGTTGTTTGTTTATGTAATTTGATTTCTTTATCCGTCGTTTCCTACTAAAATAGAAACGCGAGTAAAATTAATAATAGAGAAACGAAAATAAAACTTCGGAAACAGCAACGCAGCCATAACTTATGTGGAAACCATGACCGTGCTTTCAAGGGAGATAATCAGAGGAAGACTTGAAAGTGAACGTAAGATCGAAATACTTCAAGTAAAATGACGTAAATATAACAAATAATCCATAATCCTTGTCCTGTACCGGATCGATCCCAAAATGTAA
Organism: Octopus bimaculoides; assembly: GCF_046866305.1. Taxonomy (NCBI): domain Eukaryota; kingdom Metazoa; phylum Mollusca; class Cephalopoda; order Octopoda; family Octopodidae; genus Octopus; species Octopus bimaculoides. The sequence goes on along the minus strand of NC_142949.1, from coordinate 28,365,222 downwards.
TCAATTCGTGCCAGTCACGAGGCCAAACATCCCTGAAAATTTCATCCGAATCCATCCAGCAGTTCTTGAGATATTTTGTCCATGGACAAACAAACAAACAAACAAACACGATTGAAAACAATACCTCCGCTTTCGCTAAGACGGAGTTGATAATAATTATAATAATCATAATAATAATAATAATAATAATAATAATAATAATAATAATGATTATAATAAAGGTGGCTTACTCACAATTTACAGAAGAGAAGCAGAACTATAGACGTTACCAAAGTAACTAAAGGCTCTAGTTAGCACCAGCATTGCTAGAAATAACAGTCAAAACTGATCTTAAGACTAACAAAGAGACAATCTCCCAATAGCATTGGGGGTATAGCCAGATCATCAGTGATTTCGCATTTTTATTAATGCTCGTCAGTGTCTCTTACCCAGCCTAGGGTTAAGCTGG
>NC_142949.1:28329774-28339774 GCF_046866305.1 Octopus bimaculoides | reverse complement strand
ATTTATCGCAAGGTCTGCTAATTTGGTAGAATCATCATTGCTGATTACTGTTTGTTTTATTCAGTGGGCTTCTTTATCAGCTGTCAGGTACATAGAAACTATGAAACTATTCAGAAGGAAGTTTCTCCGTTGTTGGCATTTAGACAATCTCTCTGATCACGGTTTCAGAGAATTTATCATATATATCAATATCTAGACCTTTTCTGTTAGACAAGATAATGTCGTGATCCTTTGACTCATGGCGTGAAGATGCGGTATGCTAGTGAAACGTGTTCATAACCTTGATTCCCAAGTTTCTAGATTAATTTGGTCAGAAGTGTGACATTTTCCCTATTCCTTGATTCGCATAAATGAAGATGGTGATAGTAACGAGCCTTGAAAATTGCTTGCTCGGACCGCGCATCATTCCTTCCATAACCTTTCATGGATGCTATGGATGCTTGATATGCAAGTGCCTTGGAGAAACGGAACTCACCGAATGAGCAAATAGAAGAACTTTGACGGTTATAGGATGAATATTGGGGTGGAAATATCGGGTGTAAAATTTCGGTTGTTAGTGTATTAGCAGCGAAATGATGTAGCCCAACCAGCAATAGGTGTCTTCAGCGTCGTGTTTATCGAAAAGTTTATAATATTCAAGTTTCAATGGAAAGTATTATCTTACTGGAGCTAGAAGGTTCTGGCCTTTCAACGGTGAGATTCAAGTTATATGTTATATGGTGGATTGAACCAGATTACTTTCCGATTGATGATTCTAGCATGAAATGTATTTTATATGTATAGTAGAATTCAGTGAATTGGGTTTTAGCTATTGCATTTGTATACTGAAGGACGTTTCTGTTTAAGATATACTTATTCAAGGGTCGGTCAAAAGCTTTTACACTTATATAACCTGCTGGTTTCCAAATTCTGACTCGGTTTTTGTCGAAATTTTTATAGATGACTGTAGAGTTCATATCTTAATTTCAGTAGGGTATTTGCCACTCTTTGAATCTGGTGTTACGACAAAGAATCTTGTTATCGTTAAATTAGTGGTATTATATAAGTCGTACTTTTTAAACACCCCTATTGAACCCTTTCTGAATTTGTCAATGGCACATTGTATGAGATTGCTTAGCCATCATCTCTGTGCAATCCGGATCTGTGAAAATGCGTTTTTACGGATATTGAAAATAAATCATTTCACGATATCGGCTACCAGATTCATCGCAGTCATATCGGAGACGCCTAACATGACATCACCTTTCCTGTTCAATAGAAATTGTCAATAGGTCACAGCGACTTTCTAGCTTTCATTTTTATCCTAATATACTGGCCACTAATTTCTAGAAAATGCTCTCCCGAATATAATATCCATCTATTATATCTTTTCCTGAAAGCTATAGACTTATATATAGATGGATATTATATCTGAATATACATCAATAAAGAAAGGGGAAAAATGAAAGAAAATGATTCTTCCATCACTTTTTACTAATTTTTCTATTATTATCAATATATTTCACTGTCCACTACCAAGGACATATATTCCTATATGCTTATATGTATGTATGCATGTATGTATGTGTAAACAAACACACACACATACATATGCATATACGTGCGTATATATCTATATATATGTATATATATATATACATACATATATGTATACGCGCATATATGTGTATACACGCATATATATATATGCATATATATATATATATATATATATATATATATATATATATATATATATATATATATATATATATATATATATATATATGTATGAGTGTGTACATGCTTATACTTATACTTACACGCACACATATGTATGTATTTATGTATGTGTGTATGTATGTATATATATCCTCTATACATATAAAACACACATAGAGGTATATGCGATCTGTAAATTATTCTTAAAGAGTTATTTTACCATACAAGGTCTATAACCTAAGTTGACTGAGTGGTGGGGACTTTCTAATCGACAAAATAGAATGAAACAGTAACGCCCCACCCATCATGACATAGCTGGGTGTGACTGGACAACTAGAAGACAAACAACCATAGTAGTTCTTGCTATCTTTGCTTTGTGTTACTGAGGTAGGTCTAACTGCTATTTCTATCTGATTGTGTGACCATTTATAAACGTTCCTCCTTAGCTGATATCTTGTTTTGTTAGGCATGGCTATGTGGTTAAAAAGCTCGCTTTGCAACCGCATGAACAGATAAAGATATAAGAATAATGACTTGCAAGTACGTGGTATCTCGTTATGCAATCATAATATACCATAAAGAATATTAGACGTTTTTATAAATCAATAACGCGTTCTACTGTGTTAGCACTGCGCCTTTACATTACTCTGTTAAGGTTATCTCTACAGATATTCTATAAAAAATATAGCCAGCACTGTAGACCGAAAGTTTGGGGGAGGTGGGAGCCAGTCGATTAGATCGACCCAGTATGCAACTGGTGCTTAATTTATTAACCCCGAAAGGATGAAAGGCAAAGTCGACCTCGGCGGAATTTGAACTCAGAACGTGAAGACAGACGAAATACCGCTAAGCATTTCGCCCGGAGTACTAACGTTTCTTATTTCTTTATTGCCCACAAGGGGCTAAACAGAGAGGGGACAAACAAGGACAGACAAAGGGATTAAGTCGATTACATCGACCCCAGTGCGTAACTGGTGCTTATTTAATCGACCCCGAAAGGATGAAAGGCAAAGTCGACTTCGGCGGAATTTGAACTCGTAACGTAACGGCAGACGAAATACCGCTAAGCATTTCACCCAACATGCTAACGTTTCTGCCAGCACGCCGCCTTATTTTATTGACCGCCCCCGAAAGGAGGAATTTGAAGTCAGAACGTAAAGACGAACGAAATACTGTCGATTCTACCAGCTTACTACCTTATCACAATCAGTAATAGCTATCGTTATGACTTTTCAATAATATATAGATATCAAATTTTATTAGTTTGTTATCGCTTCTGAGAAGTAAGGTGATATCCCACGTCTTCGTTAAATGTTGAATAGCAGCTAACAGCGTTTGTGGTGCTTTCGATAGTAATAAATCTTCCATAATTATGTCATAGTATGTGGGATCCTCTCCATTGTCACTGAAGATGACAGTAATGATAGCTAAATCTCCCTCAAGTCACGTTCTATCTTGTGTATGCAAAGAATACTTCAGATTTTATGATCCAGCATACTCATGGCTCACTGGTTAGAGCGTCGGGCTCAATCACGAGGTAGGGATTTCGATTCCTAGAACGGGCTGCGCGTTGCGTTCTTGAGCAAGACACTTTATTTCACGTTGCTCCAGTTCACTCAGCTGTAGGAATGAATTGCGACATCACTGGTGCCAAGCTGTATCGGCCCCTTTGCCTTTTCCTTGGGTAACATCAGGGCATGGAGAGGAGAGGCTGGTATGCATGGGTGACTGCTGGTCGTCCAGAAACAACTTTGCCCAGAATTGTACCTAGGAGGGTAACTTTCTAGGTGCAATTCCATGGTCATTGATGACCGAAGGGTGTCTGTATCTTTGTTTGGTCATGCCTGGAACGCTTTTGATTGAATGTCTGCTCGATAAAAGCTGAACTCGATAATCTAAAGCCAAAAATCGCAGCTAAATCTCTTTCAGATCATATCCTACCTCCTTACACAAGAAAAGAATACTGTGAACAATATATTCCAGCATGCTTTTTAAAAGATGGTCATATCTGGAACGCTTTTGATCGTATATCTGCTCGAAGTATATTTAGCGTTCTGAGTTCGAATTCCGCCGAGGTCAACTTTGCCTTTTACCCTTTCGGGGTCTATAAATTAAGTACCAGTTTTTCACTGGGGTCGATGTAAATGACTCATTCCCTCCCCCAAATTTCAGGCCTTGTGCCTTTCGTAGAAAGAATTCTTCTTCTTCTTCTTCTTCTTCTTCTTCTTCTTCTTCTTCTTCTTCTTCTTCTTATTATTATTATTATTATTATTATTATTATTATTATTATTATTATTATTATTATTATTATTATTATTATCATCATCATCATCATCATCATCATCATCATCATCATCATCATCATCATCATCATCTAAGGCAGCGTGCTGGCAGAATCGTTAGCACGCTGGCCAAAATGCTTCGTGGTACTTCGTCCGTCTGCATGCTCTGAGTTCAAATTCCACTGAGGTCAACTTTGCTTTTCATCCTTTCGAGGTCGATAAATTAAGTACTAGTGAGACACTGGGGTCGATGTAATCGACTAGTCCCCTCCCCTCAAATAATTCAAGCCTTGTGCCTATAGTAGAAAAGTTTATTATTATTATTATTATTATTATTATTATTATTATTATTATTATTATTATTATTTAACTTAACCAGAGGGGAAACTACATATGAAAAGAATAAGATAAGGTAGTCATGATTGGAATGCCTTTGGTCATAAGTCTGGACTGAACAGAGATATTCCAACCGATATTCAACATCTAACGACATGATATATCACCTTACTTCTTAGAAGCGATAACAGACTAATAAAATCTAATATCTATATATTACTGAAATGTCATGGTGAGAGCTTGATAATATTATTACTGCTGCTGCTTCTGCTGCTGCTGCTGCTTCTGCTGCTGCTGTCGTTGCTGCTGCTGCTGCTCTTTGTCCTGTCATTAAACCTGTTATCATACCTGTTCACAAAACATGGTGTTTGTTATATGATATATTAGGCACGAGCCGACGAGGAGGGCTTCTAAGTGGTCCCGCAATTTGCTAGAACTGGCAGTCAAATCTTTCTTACCCTCAAATCTCTTCTTTCCTCATCTTTCTGTCTTTTACGGGGTTCAGTCATTGGACTGCGACCATGCTGCAGCATCGCCTTGAAGAATTTTAGTCGAACGAATCAACCCCGGTACATTTTTGCTATTGTTTTAATGCTCGGTACTTATTCTAGCCGTCTGTTTTGCCGAACTGCTAAGTTACGTGGACGTAAACACGCGAACACCATTTGTCAAGTGGTGGGGTACAAAAACATAAACACACACACACACACACACACACACACACACACACACACACACACAACAGGCTTCTTACAGTTTCCGTCTACCAAATCCACTCACAAGGTTTTGGATGGCCCTAGGCTATAGTAGAAGACACTTGCCCAATGTGCCACGCAGTGGGATTGAACTCAGAACAAACTTCTTATCACAGAGCCACTTTTGGACCTAATTGAGAAAAGAAAAAAGTGTACGTTAATCAGTGTAGTCTGCTTTTGGGGGTTAGAGTGTTGCACTGTCAATCGGAAGATTGTGGTTTCGATTCCCAGACGAGCAGTGCATTGTAATTTCGGGCAAAACACTTCATTTCACGAGGTCCTGTTGACGCGGCTGTTAATGGGTACATCTTGCAACAGACTGGCGTTTCGATCAGCGGGAAGTTGACCTGGCCGCCTAGGTAGCGAGATGCTATCATTCGAATGCTACAACAACACGAGGAAGCGCATTGTGACCAGCGGTGGTGTATAACTACATCCGACAGTTTGATCGATAGACACAACAGAATATATATATATATATATATATATATATATATATATATATATATATATATATATATATATATATATATATATATATATATATATATATATATATATATATATGTATTACGGAGATGCACTTGCATAACAAGTGACCTTATCTGAGATCGTGTGTTGAAACAAAAACAATTGCAGCGTGGAAAGTGTTTATAAGCCATTTAAAAACACATACAAAAACCGTTAGATTCACTTCAATATTTAAATTTAATTTGCCAAAATATTTTCGTCGCTTTGTGACCGTGACCTGTTCACTGACAAAATTCAGATGCAGCACGGAATTTTGTCAGTGAACAGGTCGCGGTCTCAAAGCGACGAAAATATTTTGGCAAATTAAATTTAAATGTTAAAGTGAATTATATGTTTTTAAATGGCTTATAAACACCTTCCACGCTGTAACTGTATTTGTATGTGTAATTATATATATATATATATATATATATATATATATATATATATATATATATATATATATATATATGAATGTATTTGTGTATGTGTGTGTGTGTATATATATATGTATATATATATATATATATATATATATATATATATATATATATATATATATATATAACTCTTGCTCCTTCTCTCTCTCTCTCTCTTTCTATATATATATATATATATATATATATGTATACATACATGTATATATATATTTGTGTGTGTGTGTGTGTGTGTATAAAGTTCTGCGGCTGCTTCGTTAGCAAACACTCTACCTCCGCCCTCCACCACTGACTGCGGAAGGATGGAAAGCAAAGTTGACCACAGCCGTATGTCTTTGTTTTTGTTTTTTTTATCACAGAACGCCAGAAAATAGAATAAATAGCGTCATGCGTTTTTGTTCGACGCACCAACGACTTTGCTTGCAATAAATAATAAATAAAAAGCACCAACGTAACGTTATTCAGTGCGGATTACGGGTGACATAGAGAACAAACATCCCCGACGAAACCAGCAGCGCCACCATCCATGAGTTATCGAACATGGCGAATGTCAATCACTTTAGTTGGATTACTTTGTTTAAAGCAAGATCTATTGCGATGGCATCGGAATACTTGAGAAAGTCTTTCTATCAGATATATTAAACAGTTAAAAGAATTCTTTGGTAGGAAATCTACTCAAACTTAAAACCTTTGATCGCTAAGCAGCTTCGACAACAGACATCGTTCGTTGTGTGAAAGATGTCTGTCACGTATAATGACTGTTATTTTAAATCCTATAGCGTAAGTTGGTTCTCCAATGACGTCTTAAACTAGCCTTAAGCTAACTACGTTGTGTGCAAAAAAAATTGTAAACAAGCTCACCATGATTGCAGACATTACAGCTACACGGCTTGCTAGAAACGGCAACGAAATCTTTTTCAAATGGCATCAGATAGTCTTAAAAACTAAGGGATGACACATTGAATAATGTAGTCCTAGGTGCATAATTCCTGACGATGAAACGGAATAGTCAAACCGGAGAGGTCTTAGATCATCTGTCAGCTGTTAAATCGGTGTTAAATAACACAAGTACAACAACACTAATATTTTTAATATTTCTGTACACGAAGGCGGCGAGCTGGCAGAAACGTTAGGACGCCGGGCGAAATGCTTAGCGGTATTTCGTGTGTGTGCGCGCGCACGTGTTTAAATATATGAGTATGTATGTGTGTCTTTTTGTCAGTGTTTATTCTCCACCGTCACCATTTGACAACCGGTGTTGGTTTATTTGCGTCCTCATGTCTTAGCGGTTCGGCAAAGCACACGGAAAACATCAAGCAAGAAGTTTTTAAAAAAATGCCTAAGCATTTGGTCGACTAAAACCCTTCAAGGAGGTGACCGAGCATGGCCGCAATCCAATGATTAAAACAAATAAAGAGAAAATATCTGAGAATATTGTTTAGAGGGAAGAGCACTCCGTCGGTTACGACGACGAGCGTCCCAGCTGATACGATCAACAGAACAGCTTGCTCGTGAAATTAACGTGCAAGTGACTGAGCACTCCACAGGCACGTGTACCACTAACGTAGTTCTCAGGGAGATTGAGCGTGACACAGAGTGTGACAAGGCCGGCCCTTTGAAATATAGGTACTACTCATTTGTGCCAGCTGAGTGAACTGGAGCAACGTGAAATAAAGTGTCTTGCTCAAGCACACAACGCGTCGCCGGGAATTGAACTCACGATCGTGAGCGCCGAATGCCCTAACCACTAAGCCACGCGCCTTCACTCATATTGTTTAAACCAAGCCAGACAGGCTTTGAGTGCTGTATGATGTTACTGAAACGAAGTCTAGCCTGCTACACGACTGCAGCAACAGCAAATACACCGACAAAGCGCTCGTAGGAGAGGAAACCAGAATTATGCAAGGCAAGAGGGAAGTTTTCAGGAAACAGCGTGGGGTAACTGTTGCATGAGACCTCGTTACTGCTCGTTACTGGCGGAGAAACGTTGCACGTACGTTAACAACAGGGTTTTGCATATGTATGTTTTCCGGAAATGTCGACCGGAAGTGTAGTTTTTGTTGGACATGTGACGGTTACATCATAACACAATTTGAAAGTTAAGCTTTTGCAATTCAAGAACAGGAGATAGTTTGAACATATTCGTGGAACAAAAACGACTGTGAAGTATTTAACTAGCAGGAAGCTGTAGAAAATGCGGACTTTGTGTCACATATCTGCGGAAGTTATTACATATGTAATAAACAGCTGTCGAAAAAAGGTTATTAAAATACTTCCTTTCTACGAAGCATGATGTTATTGTTAAAACAATATACAATATTTTCCGTATAAAGAACTGCTCGTGGATAAATAGAAAACATATTTCTAACGTAAAATACAATCAAATAAATAATATTGGTGGAATATTCCCATCAAAAGTTCTGCCAAATGCAAAACAAGCAAGGGACAGATGAGTATTTTAGACCGAAAACAAGTATCTTATGCTGGTATAGAGCCGATCTTCCAAAACTAAAAATTCTAAAGCGTTTCTGGAATACTGATTTTTTTCGCCTCTAAATGAAACGAATATTGCTTTCAAATTTTGGTACAAGGCCTGCAATTTCGGAGTTGGGCATAAGTCAGTTATTTCGTCCCCTACTGCACCACGGAAAAGTAAAGCTGATCCCCAGCAGAATTTGAACTCAGAACGTAATAACAGACGAATTGCCGTTAAGTATTTCTGCCCAGTGGTCTAACAATTCTGCCAACACGCCACCTTAAATTAAGCAAATACTAAATTAACTTAAATAAAATCATTATACAAGTACCTGCACAATAGTATAAACCAGTGGTTCCCTACCTGTGGTCCGCGGACTCCTGATTGTCCGCAAAGGTAGTACTGGGGATCAGTGAAGTAAATTTAAAATTCCATACATATATATATATATATATATATACATATATATATATATATATATATATATATATATATATATATATATATATATATATATATATATATATATATATATATATATATATATACACATATATATAAATATATATTCTTTTACTTGTTTCAGTCATATGACTGCGGCCATGCTGGAGCACAGCGTTTAGTCGAGTAAATTGACCCCAGGACTTATTCTTTGTAAGCCTAGTACTTATTCTATCGGTTTCTTTTGCCAAACCGCTAAGTTATGGGGACGTAAACACAGTCAAATTGTTGAAACAAATAAAAGAGTAAAAAAGGTATATCAGCCCACATACATATACGCACGGCACGTCAATAAGACTGCCATTATCACCATCAACATCAACAGACAGCCAGGGCAGGGCAAGGAATGTGTGTCCATGCTGGAGCATCACCTTCAAGAATAAAATCGAACAAATATTATTTTCTTCTAATTGAAAGGCATTTTATTATTACAGGAAAAAAAGAAAGTAAAAGAGCATTAAAAAGATCAAATTATCGAGAAAAAAAACTCAATACTACCTTACCAAAGAAACAAAGAAAAAGAAAAAAATGGGGATACAATGAAGTGACAGAAGATTTGGTGGGAGTAACAGGTGGTACCCCACAGAACAAATGACGTGTTTAGCCATGTCTGCTAAGGCGTTACCGCGGAGAATGGCCAACGGCTCTCGTTGAAGCAGCTACCTTCACTTCGCGGGGGTTCTTTCCTCAAACGGGCCCTCAGTTATTCCGATTTTGTGGAGGAAAAGCATCCAATATAAGAGCAACAATAAAACATCACCCTGTCACTACAACCCCACACGATCTTCTCCACCCCCGTCGGTAATATATCACCATCTTGGCATAGTTCCACCATTTTGATCACGTCTTAATTAAAGTTTACATTTCATTATCGATTTTGGTTGTTATTGTAATTGTTCCTGTTGTTGTTGTTATCGTTACGTTGTTGTTGTTGTTGTTGTTGTTGTTGTTGTTGTATAAGATTTTACTCTTGATTTGTTATTTTTTTACGTATTTATCTTT
>NC_142949.1:28304774-28307274 GCF_046866305.1 Octopus bimaculoides | reverse complement strand
TAATAATAATAATGATAATTTTAATAATAATGGAAAAATAAGAACCCTCATAACATATTCAAAGCGAACAAAACCAACGAACGTAAATTTTACAAAAAAAAAAATACATAAATAAGCAAAACAGTAAATAAATCAAAGAGTACCGAAATTGCGAGCAGTGGTAATGAGAAAGAGGAGGGGGGTGACAAGGAGGAGGAGGAGGAGCAGGCGAGAAAGAGGTGGAAGAAGAGATGGAGAGACTAGCTGCAGGTTCTGAAGCAATGGTTGATAATTGTTTTCCTCTTCGCTGGTTTTTGGATGAGATGTTCACATCCGCTCTGGGGGCAAGTTGACTTCCCTAACGAAACATGCTCTTTCTATAATACATATATATACATACATACATATATATATATATATATAACTATATATATATATATATATATATATATATATATATATATATATATATATATATATATATATATATAAATATGTGTGTTTGTGTATACATATATACATACATGTATAAGTGTATCTATCTATCTATCTATCTATCTATCTATCTATCTATCTATCTATCTATCTATCTGTCTGTCTATCTGTGTATATATATATATATATATATATATATATGTGTGTGTGTGTGTGTGTGTGTGTGTATATTCACTGTACCCCCCCCCCATACACACACAAATACACATCTATAGCTGTGTAGATGTGCGTGCGCGTGTATCTGCGTGAATATCTGTTTGTGAGTAAGTGTTTAGGCAAATGCATACATGTGTAGATACCTTTGTAGATTTTCTGTGCCTCTTTCTATGTATGTATCTAGCTATGCACGTATACATGGATATCTGAATATATCTCATGCTTGTGACATTAGTTTCATGTTTGGATATATAACTAGAATGAGATCTGACTACATACATGTAAATGTATGTATGTATGTATGTATATCTGTACAGATGAATGCATACACATACACGCACACACACACACATATAAATATGTATATATGTACATTTGTACATACATATATGTGTATTGATATATGTATATATGTAGGCAATCATGCTTGTATGTGCATGTGCGTGCGCAACCGTGTGTGTGTGTCCGTGCATGCGTTCGCGCACGTGTGTATGTATTTATGTTTGTATGCGTGTATTTAGCCATGTCCGCATAAAAATCTGGTATTTCCTAAATACTAAAAATCTCGTCTTAACATATATACATACTAATGACACTATATATATATATATATATATATATATATATATATATATATATATATATATATATATATATATATATATATATATATATATATTTATATATATACACACATATGAGTCTGTGGATGTATTGCTTTCACACATGCAGTAGAAACTGAGGCTTCACTCCGCAACTATTTTTAGCTTCTCGTTGCAATTACAGCCGTTCGCAGCCACACACACGCTCACACATAGATACATACACCCATACACTCACATTCACTTACACGTGGATATATCGCATTAATGACTCTTATAGGCCTAGTGCTGATTCTCTGAAGAATTCGTTTAAAAGCCACACATGTATATGTTTGTGTGCGTGTGTGTGTGTGTGTGTGTGAGTGTGTGTAAAAGCATATACACATATAAATACACACTACACACACAGACACACACACACACACACACACACACACACAAACACACACACACACACCTATATATATATATATATATACCTATCGCATATGTCTAGTATATGCATGTACATATATGTGCATTTATATATATACGTACATATATACATATATTTGTGTGCGTACATATATATGTAAACATATCAATACATACATACATGTACATATATATACATATATACATATACATATATATATATATATATATATATATATATATATATATATATATATATATATATATATATATATATATATATATATATATGTATATATATACATATATATATATTATAACACGCACATATATATATACACATAAACACATATACATTCAATTCCTTCCAGGATATAGATCGGCTGCAGTTTTTTTTTTTATCCTTCCTGCATTTGTTGTTATTTTGTTGTTGCTGTTGTTGTTGTTGTCGTCGTTGTCGTCTTCGTTGTTGTTGTTGTTGTTTATCTTATCTCGTTTCCCATTAATTCTACAACGGCCACAATCAGTCAGGAACACACTGCCGAAGTTTCAAGGATTAACTGAAGCGCAAAGCAAGAAAAAAAAAAAAATAATAATAAATAAATAAAAGCACCTAAAACAATTTTAACCACTCGACTACGGCTAACAAACCAAAATATTAACGTACGAGCTAACGAAGGCCGCTTCTGCATGGTCTGCTAGAAATAGCTATTTATTTTCCCTCAAAAATAAGACTCAAACATTTAAAAAATAGAATGTCTAGCAATTTATTTTTATACAATCGAATGCAGTGCTTGAAAATAGTAATGGAGCCAAAATCAAAGACACATGCCCAAGGGTTCCCATTGAGCAAG
>NC_142949.1:28292274-28294774 GCF_046866305.1 Octopus bimaculoides | reverse complement strand
CGATACGTGAACAGAGGAAAACTGACTGTTAAATTTTATCTTCAAATCTTTACTTTCGTAACCACATATAACATACCTCATACACGGTTGTTCTCACTGTGTTATACCATTCCAGTGAATCTTAAAATACGTAGATTCAAAAATATCTTGTCCTTATATTTACTTCGATATATTCTTCAATCCAATCACTACAATACTGTCTGCAATCAATTAGTAGAAAATTTCAGCTTACGTAATGATGATGATGATGATGATGATAATAATAATAACTATTTCAAATTCTTGCCACAAGGGTAGCTTGGAGGAGGAGGGGGATGAGTCGATTCATCGACTCCAGTGATTAACTGGTACTTATTTTATATCGACCTCGAAAAGCTGAAAGGTAAAAGACGACCTCGACTGAATTTGAACTCAGAACATAGCAACGGGCGAAATATAGCAAAGCATTTCGTTCAGCGCGCTAATGATTCTGCCAGCTCGCTGCATTAATATTAATAATAATAATAATAATAATAATAATAATAATAATAATAATAATAATAATAATAATAATAATAATAATAATAATAATAATAATAATGATAATAATAATAATAATAATAATAATAATAATAATAATAATAATAATAATAATAATAATAAGTTTTTCTATTCTCCGGAAAAGGGATCTTATCGATAAAATATTTCCTAAATTAATGTTGGCAAACAATCTTTACTACATTTCCTAATTTATCTGTCAATTGCATTGATGTAAACTAGCTATATGAATGAGCTACACTATCTCCAACTAATGAAATGGTCGATAGACTCAATCATGAATTTCTTCAAAAGTTAACATGCACAAGAAATGACTTTTCGATCAATTGACAACGGTAGATCAAGGTCAGGGTGTTCAATACCCTGTTGAATTTCTAAACACACTTAAACCCATTGGGATGCCGCTGCATAACTCGTCACTAAAACTGGATGCTCCCATTACGTTGCTTAGGAATCTTGACCTATCTCACCTGTGTAATGGTTAATTGTTACTTCCATGAAACCCCATATCCTACAGACAACAATCATAACAGGTAGTCACAAAGGAGAAAATGTCTTTATTTCAGAAATTCCCCTCATACCTACAGATGTTCCATTGGGATTTCAGACGCTTCAATTTCCAGTCAAGTTAAGTTTTGGTATTTCACTTAACAAATCTTAGGGTCAGTCTCCAAAGATAGTTGGACGTGGTCTCTCGACTACATGTTTCTCTCACGTGTAACTCTATGTTGCTTGCTCGCGAGTCGGAAGCAGCAACAATTTATTCATTTCGAAACCAATAAAAAAATTACACAATCAATATTGTTTACCCTAAGGTGCTTTCAACATTAACAGATTTTCAGTTCGAAATTCTATTATCATTACAATTTGGATATTTTAAAATGAAATATAGAAATTCTTGAAATAATGATGAGAATATATCTTTATATTTATTGTTTACTAATCTGAATAAGAACAGCAGCAACCCGGGAAACGCCGGGTCATTTTGCTAGTAAGTATATATATATATATATATATACATGTACAGATAGAAAGAGGGAGTGCGCATGACAGATAGTAGATAGATAGATAGACAGACAAGCAGACAGGCAGACAGAGAGACGGAGAGACAGACACACAAACAAATAAATAGATAGATAGACAGACAGAGATAAATAGGTAGATAGATAGATAGATAAATAGATAGATAAGTAGACGGATAGACAGACAGATAGACAGACAAATAGATACATTTCTTTTATTAGCCACACAGGGCTCAACGAAGATGGGACAAATACAATGTAGAGCTTTTCTTTTTGGGAGGGGGAAGGAAGGAAAAAAAAAAAAAAAAAAAAAAAAAAAATTGGTGGTGTCGATCAAAAGGGATCGTAGGAAGGGAAAAAGGGGCAGTTCGATCAAAAGGGATCGAAAAAAAAAGAAAAGGAAAGGCCGATCAATAGGGATCGTGTATCACACAGTAATGTTCTCGTGTAAAAAGAGGGGAGGACAGTTTAGGTTTAGCCGTGGAAGGAAAAGCCCACGGAAAAGACCACGGTAACCTTGGTCAATATTCTCATTGAAATATTGACCAAGGTTAATAGATAGATAGATAGATAGATAGATAGATAGATAGATAGATAGGCAGACAGGCAGACAGACAGCGAAATAAATAGTCAATATTCTCTATCTAAACAGTATGTCCATCCGGCCTGCCAAAGGCAACTCCGAACTCTGGCAGCTACGCTAATTATTAAAACTGCAATGCAAATGAACTTACGCCATTTTGAATCGGTCTGGTCTCTTACTGTTTCTCACTTTCCTTTTCTTTTCTCTCTGTGGAATCACAAGTTAATAAATAACCAAATCATACAAATAACATTTGAACCTCGTAGACCTGCGATCGACCTATTCTAGCTAAATCACCCATAATAATATTCCCCCAGAGGACGCGACTACTTTCACAAGAGTTGATTAACTTGCGGAA
>NC_142949.1:28287274-28289774 GCF_046866305.1 Octopus bimaculoides | reverse complement strand
AATAATAATAATAATAATAATAATAATTCCTACTAAAGGCACTTCAACTTCACTTCCATTTCCAAGTCGATGTGATGAAGTGCGCTGTTCTCACACTCAGTAATAAAAAGAAGAAGAAGAAGAAGAAGAAGAAGAAGAAGAAGAAGAAGAAGAAGAAGAAGAAGAAGAACAACAACAACAACAACAACAACAACAGCAATAATAATAATAATAATAATAATAACAATAATAATAATAATAATAATAATAATAATAATAATAATTTAGCTCTGCGCTAAATAGCAACACAAGTTCCGGGCTAAATAACATGGACGTACACTAATAAAATCTCTCGACAAAACAAACTTAATTCAATAACATCGGTGCGATGGAAGGAAGACTTCGCAAAATAACTGCGAGAAACGTTCTGTTAAAGCATAGGAACTAAAAAAATCGGAAAGTGTAGTTTCTTTCTTAAATGCGCAATATCTCAATGCGTATATGCCAGAAGTTGAAACCAGCAACAGGAAACCTGGAAAAACACCACTTACACAAGGAGTACGTAAACTGAATAATTACCTAATTACCTTTACCTGCAACTGTCCATGCATCCATGTGCACATGTTAATATTTATAAGCAACACAGAAAATGTCTGCACGACGCACACGCACACACACAGATAAAAGAAAATACACGTGTCACGAACGACACCGAACCAAACAAAAGCAAAGCGATTTCCCACAAACGAAAAAAGAAAAAGGAGCAAATTAGTTAATCAGGTTAAAAGATCACTAAACAGTCATGCCTAGAAACAGTTCCCCCACTAAAAAAAAAATGCGTTTTGCATTGAGTTACAAAGAGATGCAGGAATGATTTTGTAAATGATAAAATCACCAACGCCGCATTTGAAATTACGATATTTCTTTACATGCGGTTCATATGTATGTTTAAGTTTGGGATTTCTATCTTGCTAATAGGAAAACTTCCAATGAGGCTAAATTAGATACACAGATACGTCTTACTGTAAAATATGATACCATGAAATCTGCCGGGATTTGCCATTACGAAACTTTTATTCTGGTGTCGATGATTTTATCAGCTATGAAATTATTCCCAAGACCCTTTGTGGCTTATCACTGAATGCGATGGCTATATGCCATAACAGCGGTATATTTTTAAGATAAATTTTTCTGAAAGTCGCGGAAAGTTTAAGTATAAAGAACTATTAATGAAATACACACACACACACACACACACACACACACACACACACACACACACACACACACACATATATATATATATATATAACTTTAATTAAAAAATGATCTCACTTAAACGTATATATTTAATGTAACATTTTTGAACGAGATAACGTTTCTAGTCCACACAAATGCACACACACGGGCGCTCGCGCATAGACGTCCACACACAACTTGCTTCTTTCAAATTCCATCTACCAAATCTACCCACAAGGTTTTGGTCGGCTATAGAACAAGACACTAGTCGAAAGTGCCACGCAGTGGGACTGAACCTGGCACCATGCGGTTGGGAAGCAAGCTTATTAGCACACACCCACGCCTGCGCCTATATATATATACGTACATAATTACATACATACATACATACATACATACATACATATATAGTAGAAATCAGCTGTCCTGCGGATGTCAACATCCCACTAAAGATTAGAGAAAAAGAGAACAACTACGCCGAGCTACTGAGAAATTTGCAGATACTCCACCCAGACTACAAGTTCAGATTCATACCCGTGATTGTTGGGGCATTGGGATATGTAACAAACTGCCTCAACAAAAACCTGGAAAAATTAGGGTTCTCAAAACCTGAAAGAAAAAGGCTGATTAGAAGACTACAGATTCAAGCCATCAATGGAACTGTAAAGATATGTAAAACTTTCCAAAAGTTTAGCACATAAATACATATGCATGCACCTAGACATAAAAACGCATCCATAAAACAAACATACAAATCTGCGCATACACTAACACCAAATACTGCACACACACACATATGCACAAATACCTGGATGATGTTGATAAAAGTTCCAATGAAGGAGCCTTGAATCTATGTTAGAGTCCGGCTCTTTCTCTATGGACAAGAAATACAGAAATGAAACTGATTGATAACATACATACATACATACATATATATATATACATACATTTCTTTCCATTTACTTGTTTCAGTCATTTGGGTGCGGCTATGCTGGAGCACCATCTTTTAGTTGAACAAATCGAACTCAGGACATATTCTTTGTAAGTTTGGTACTTATTCTGTCGGTCTCTTTTGTACGCACACACATACACACACACACACACATTCCGACCTACGTACCTACCTGCCTGCCTACCTTCCCGCCTACCTACCTACCCATCTACATACATGCATAGATACATACATACATACATACATACATACATTCATGCACGCACACAAGCACACACACACAGACACACACACGCACACACATTCCGACCTACGTACCTACCTGCCTGC
>NC_142949.1:28259774-28272274 GCF_046866305.1 Octopus bimaculoides | reverse complement strand
TATATATATGTATATGTGTATATGTGTGTGTATGTGTGTGTGTGTATGGGGGGGGGTATAGATACATACATACATACCTATGGCTTCCGAAAGAAATTGTGCTTGATAGAATACGATTATTTTCGATAAGTCGGGGCGCCCCAATCTTCTTGTCCATTGATCGAACATTGAATCAATTCTCGATGGCCTTAAAATCGTTGATGAAACCCATTCAGTATAGACGGTGATTTAACGTGAAATATTAAAGTTGTGGTTTCGATAAAATATAAACGAAGAAGACAGCAACAGCTGAGTTATTATTCGCGCTTAATTGAACACGATGGCTAATCTTAAGCTATCAGAATACGTCCACTGGTAAACTTTTGTAAATGCTTTATTCCCTGTCCAACAAATCGACCAGATAACAGCAACTTTAAAGCAGGCAACGATAAGCCTAATCAGCTAATGAAATGGGTTTTCCTGGCTTTTTATCTGCAAAATTTCTAATAACTCGATCAAAATCAATTTCCAGAGCAACCGTTTAATCCAATATTCTGTCTTGCTAAATCAACGATTCCTCGGGTTGACACACTGTAGACCTTAAAAACTCTGATCTGTTTGAGATAAGTAAAAGGCCTTTCTTTGCTACTGTAACTGCAACTGTCAACAATATTCTCAAACTAGCAACAATATTTGGATATATCTCAAAAGATTTGTAATCATTTAATAAATTTTGAAGGTATCAGTTCTGGTTTTTCAAAATTCGTTGGATATATAAACAAAATAAATTGCATTTCTGTTTCAAAATCTTAATCATGAACGTCAGTAAAATGTCGATGGGTTCATCCCCTTCAGTTTGATGCTGTCTCACTTAAAATATTCTCTTTTATCTTTTATTAGTTTCAGTGATTGGAAAGCGGCCATAAGGGAGCACCTCTTTGCAGAATTTCGTCGAATAAATCAACCTCAGTTCTTATATTTCTTTTTGTCTGATACATATTCTACCGGTCTCTTTTCCTAAACCGCTATGTTACAGGGACGTAAACAAAGCAACACCGACTGTCATGGAAAAATGGCGGACAAACACAAACACAAACACAAAGACACACACATACACATGCACACACACGCGCGCACACACACACATACATATTTAGTTGAAAGCAACAGTGTAGATGACTGTTGCATATGCATCTCTCTCTCTCTATATATATATATATATATATATTAATTATGAGAGAAACTGTAACAAATATAAAAGAACGGGAAAGTCAGTTTAAGAACAACATTGATATAAATACCTGCTTTGGACTTGGGATGGATGGAGCAAAAAATGCTAGTGGTCAACATAATTCAGTGTTTCAGAAGCAATATTTTTACGAATGGAATGTTGCCAGCTGCGTGAACTGGTGCATCGTGAAATAACCCTAACCCTTTCGAGGTGGAGCCACAGTATATTTACACTACAGTGAGTGAAACAAGGAAAAGATACATGTCCAATATAGCGTCTCTGGTTCCAATGACCTTGTTTGCTAATATTTCTAGGAACCAACACTTTATACAAAACACCATCTATTAAATTTTCGAGCATATGTTTAGGTCATACAATGTCTTTTCTCCGAAGTTAAACCAGAAAAAAATTTTCGATGTTAATACAATGTCGATATGGTGAGATGCATGAGCCTTGATATCAAATTCGTCACTCTACCTGGTTTTTGACATACCAAGTAGAAAAGAATCTGTACGATTTTTATTCAATTTCCGCCATTTAAAGCAGGAACTGAACGAGTTATGAATCGTTTGAACTGTTCCAAATCATATTATGACTTCCGGTATGCACTCGCCAACGTCATTTCCAGGTTACATTTAGCTGAAAGGTAGGATTCTTAGTCACGAGAAACGAGTCAAATAATAATATGTAAAACTTTCTAAGTAAAACACAGCACTTTACGAAATTTGAGCGGAGGTACTCTCCAAGTGAAAGGTGTCCATGAGAACACTGAAGTCCAGCGAGAGTTCTGCGACTGGTGGGATATTGTGCTGGGTGCAGTTGATTACCATATCGCATTCTTTAGCTTTTGGTTACCTTACACTAACTGTCCAACCTTTAGCTGATATTGTGGCAGACTTTGAAATAGAAGCTTTTGTAGTGCCAGAAAAATCGACAATGCAAGCAATATAACATTTCCTTTTCACTCCAAACAAGCCAGTCTCTCTTGTGTTGTAGCATTTATTTTTACGTTGGAAACTACCCAGAAATTTCAAGACATTTTCTAAAAAAGAAAAAAACGGTTTAGTGCTTATGTCCTTTGTAAATTGCTTATGTAGTGGAATGTGGTCACTGGTCGGCATATTTCTATGTTTATGATTCAAAGGGAAATTCATTTGCGAACGGCTCAGTGTCAAGTTCAACACTCGACTTAACTTTCTTCCTGTCTGAATAATCAGAATATAACCAGCTCATCTTCAACATTGCTTACGTTGGAAACAGGAATATCACTTGCCATTACTTTGACTGATTCGGTATTTCCTCTATGCGGCCTCGTTATTTTTAATGTCCATCGCCACATCTTTATTGCGTCTGTTTGTGATTACATCAGTTCCTTCCTGGGTTTTCAAAAACATCTTTCGAAACAGAAGAGCCGTTAGTGTCTTCTATAAGAAATATACTTAGTACTTTTAGTGGAGGCGTGTGGCTTAGTGGTTAGGGATATTGGGTTCACGATCATAAGTTCGTGGGTTCGATTCTAGGCAGCGCACTGTGTCTTTGAGCAAGACACTTTATTTCACGATGCACCAGTTCACGCAGCTGGCGACATTCCATTCGTAAAAATATTGCTTCTGAAACACTGAATTATGTTGACCACTAGCATTTTTTGCTCCATCCATCCCAAGTCCAAAGCAAGTATTTATATCAATGTTGTTCTTAAACTGACTTTCCCGTTCTTTTATATCTGTTACAGTTTCTCTCATAATTAATATTCCGCTTTCCTATTATGAAGTGTGGAGGCGCAATGGCCCAGTGGTTAGGGCAGCGGACTCGCGGTCATAGGATCGCGGTTTTGATTCCCAGACCGGGCGTTGTGAGTGTTTATTGAGCGAAAACATCTAAAGCTCCACGAGGCTCCAGCCAGCAGGGGATGGTGGCGAACCCTGCTGTACTCTTTCACCACAACTTTCTCTCACTCTTTCTTCCTGTTTCTGTTGTGCCTGTAATTCAAAGGGTCAGCCTTGTCACACTGTGTCCCGCTGAATATCCCCGAGAACTACGTTAAGGGTACACGTGTCTATGGAGTGCTCAGCCACTTGCACGTTAATTTCACGAGCAGGCTACTCCGTTGATCGGATCAACTGGAACCCTTGAGGTTGTAAGCGACGGAGTGTCAACAACAAAAGTGAAGAATAGAGGGCGCGCTGTTATTACTACGGGTAGATACATTTTTTAACCATGTTGAATTACAGAGAATTCTTTGAATACCGATGCGTAGGGTTTTAAAAAACGAAATACGTTTATCATTTACTTGTTTCAGTTATTGATGTGTGCCCATGCTAGAGCAGCAACTCGAAGGGTTTGTTCGAGCAAATAGACCCCAGGACTTTAACCTTAGTGCTTATTATATAATTCTTTTCAGCTGAACCGCTGGTGCGCAGTGAGATTGAACCTGAAATAAAGTGATTGCATAGCAAACTTGTTAACCACACAGCCACATTTACACCTATATACTTTAAAACATCCTTTCCATCGTTTTTTAAACTCAAATAATCCACAAATTAAAAATGACGGCTTCAATCTCATGCGGTAGGATAAAAAAAAACCTAACAAAATTTTCTTTTTCAATAAAAACCCCATATTCATGCACATTGGAGTTTTTTCGCTTTAATATAGTAAATATTAAATTTCTCCGTCGATATTATTAGCATCAGAAGAATCTTTAATTTGATGAAAAAAAAATTTGCAAAACAAAAAGACGAGTAGCTTATAGGAAAAATCTTATAGAAAAACCTTTACCAAAATTTATATATTTTTATATTTTCATAAATAACGCAATCCAGCTTTTGCTAACTTAACTTAACGTGCCATAATGATAGGGTTAGGGTCAGGTAACGTAAGATTAGATTAGTTTATTTACGAAAATATAGAAAATGTTTACATTACAAATAATTTTCCCTGTGTTAATAGCAGCGTTAATAATAGTCTACGTACGAGTGTGTCGTATGGCAAATATAGGAATGCGGAGTTGATATAAGTGGAAAGAAAGTGTTTTTACAAGCATTACTGTGTGGTTAACATGCTTATGTTGAAGTCATGCAGGCTTCGGGTTCAGTCCTACTCGGTGGTATTGTTCGGGTGGCAAGTGTCTTCTACTATAGCCCCGGCCCCCGTCCAAAACTTTGAATGGGTTTGACAGACGGTGACTTGTTTTTGCTTTTGTTTTTGTTTTAACGTTATTATTCTTTCTCTTTTGACGATGCGATAAATTACGGGAAAGTAAACAAACCAACGCTAGTTATCAAGCGGCGGCGAGGTTACAGACTGAAAAATAAGGACACACGGACACGCATGTCTGTCTCTCTGACTGCGAAATGGCAAATCAAGAACCTGAAGAAGAACAATATTCACACAGATAGTAAGGAAACTATTGCAATCGATGAGATATCATGAGGAAAAGACGAAAGTAAACTAACCTTTGTAGAGAATCGTATAAAGCATGCAAAATTAAAACCGAGTTTCTCTAATTACCGTTGGGCTTTTTAACCAATCTAAGAATCATAAATTAAAGAAAACTAATGAAACTTTTACCTTTTTCGTTTTTGTATTTGGTTTGCAAGATTCTTTATGTGAATTCGTGTGTTGAAGCGAATTTTGTTGTGTCTGGGGATAGTCATATTGTCTTAATGCTTTATTATCTAACACACTCACAAGTTCGATTTCCACTCATTTAATATTCATATATATATTTTTCGTCCAAAATTTTCGTTAAGCAACGGAAATTTTTGAAGAAAAAATATATAAATAATAAATGAGTGGAAATTGAACTGGTGTGTGTGTGTTAGATAATAAGGCATTAAGACAATATGACTCTCCCAAAACACAAAAACAATTTCTCATTGACAGATTATATACCTGCCAATCATGCGATAAATTTCATCTTTCTCTTGGTGGGCAAAAAGGACGCTTGTCTTTATACGAGGCTAAATGCCATGATTCTGCATAGCATTTAACTGAGAAGAGACATTCTAGCAATGGCTACAATTAAAGATGTAGATCAGCTGATGTAAAAGTCGTCTTTAATTTTCAGCTTATAAACAAATAATGATCATACTCACGACTTATCTTCCAACATGTACGTATGTAGGGAGGTACAAATGCCGTTAAGTAGATATATATGAATGACTGTCTGTTTGTCTCTCTTACTACTTTTCTGTCTATCTATCTATCTATCTATCTATCTATCTATCTATCTATCTATCTATCTATCTATCCATTTATCTATGTGTGTGTTTGTTTGTTTATGCATATACAGGATACACAAGTTCAAGTCCCATACGCAGCCTTCGACTTCTATCCAAGGTGTTTTCAACTCAGTATTTACACGCTGTTATTTATAGCTTTATCTGCTTCAAAATTGACCGTTCTCATAAGTGTATGTATGTAGATAGATAGATAGATACACGCATATATATATATATATATATATATATATATATATATATATATATATATATATATATATTAAATACATATATATATATATGTATATATACATATATATATACACACATACTCATAATTCGCATAGAATTGGCCAGATATTTTGTGAAGAGCAATTTAGAATTGCGAAATCGATAGCCAAAGTACCGTTACCTACACATATGCTTGTAACACACATGTTCGTCACACATACACAAGCTCTCACGCGCACACACTCACTCACACACACATATACATATACATATACATACATACATACACACTCACACACACACGTACACACACACACCTACACACGCATATTAACCATGAAATAAGCTATTTTTCAAGATGGATAGTGAAATGAGACAGAAATAACGAGACAGAAAGCCACTAAGTGAAACCTATGATAGACAGACTGCTGGCATTCCTGCAGAGAGGGACAATGAGAGGGGGAGAGAGATAAAGAAAGTGTGACAGAGAGTGTGAAAAACATGTATAAGAAAGAAAGTGAGAACATAAGAGAGAAAGAGAGCATAAGAGAGAGTACATAAGAGAGTGTGCATAAGAGAGAGAGAGAGAGAGTGTGCATAAGAGAGAGAGAGTGTGTGCATAAGAGAGAGAGAGAGTGTGTGCATAAGAGAGAGAGTGTGTGTGTGCATAAGAGAGAGAGAGAGAGAGTGTGCATAAGAAAGAGAGAGTGTGTGCATAAGAGAGAGAGAGAGAGTCATAGGAGAGAGAGAGAGAGAGAGTGAGAGAGAGTGTGTGTGAGAGAGAGAGTGTGAGAGAGAGAGAGTGCGAGAGAGAGAGTGTGTGAGAGAGACAGAAAATATGAGAGATAGAGTGAGAGATGATAAGAGAGAAGAATAAGAAACAAAGAGAGAGAGAGACAGACAGAGACACAGAAAGAGAGACACAGAGAGAGATACAGAGAGAGAGAAACAGAGAGAGAGAGAGGCACAGAGAGAGAGAGATACACACACACCCAGAGAGAGACACACACACACAGAGACACACAAAGAGAGAGACACAGAGAGAGAGAGACACAGAGAGAGAGAGACAGAGACAGAAGGATGAGAGAAGGTGAAAAATACAAGGAAAGAAACTGAGAGAGAGAGAGAAATCTAGCTTAGGCTTTACTATTGTCAATGATATGCCGAATATGTATATAGTGTGTGTGTGTGTGCATGTGTGTGTGCTTGTGTGTGCTTGTGTGTGTGTGTGTGTGCGCGCGTATGTGCAGCAAATAACCGGAAGGCATATTTTATAACTGCCTTGCAGTGATATTCATCATATTTACAAATGGACATTGAGAGCATTGTATCCATTATATTTCTATGATGATCTATGGCCACAGATGAGGAAGATAATTAGCTATTTAAGTTAGAGAAGTTTGCCGGAGACATCACTACTATATAGCGGTAGTATATAAAACACACACACACACACACACACACACATATACTACGTGGTAGTGGTAAAATGGTGGAATCCAAGGAAACTAGTGATATTCTGCGACAGCAAATATTAATACAGTCTGTTCAAATACTTGGAATGAAGTTTGTACCGTGAAGAAGAAGAGAAGCGAAGCGAGCGTTTCCGGTAGAACAAACTGATCGAAGAATTCTACCAAGCCAGCCAATCTCTAATAATAATAATAATAATAATAATAATAATAATAATAATAATGATAATATTAATAATAATAATAATGATAATAGTTTCAAATTATATCCAGCTTGTTGCCTCTTTTTGCCAGTTCTTTCTAATTTTGGTAGAAAGCCAGGAGTTTTAGGAGGAGGAAGTAAATCGTGTACGTCAGTCTCAATACTTGTTTGGTAATATTTTACCGACCCTGAAAGAGTGAAACGTAAAATTGAGCTTGGCTGGATTTGAACTCAGAACTTAAAGATCCGGAGGAAATGCTACTAAGCATTTTGTCCGGCGTGCAAGTAATTCGACTAACTCATGGCTTTCCACCGCTCTATAATAATAATAATTATTTCTTTCTATTTATGTATGTATTTATGTGCGTGTGCGTGTGTTTGTCTCCCTCCGCCAACGCTTCACAACCCATGCTAGTGTGTTTATGCCCCCAAAAATTCCAAGATGTGGAATTTTTTTGGGCCCTTTAGTTGGTCTACTTAGCAGCATTAAAACAAAGAATTATATGAGTTTTTCGGCAGATCATGTCCGTCCTTTGGTGAAAAATATTACACCCTGATGATCTGATGATAGCGCAATATTCCAGGGCAATAATGAACCAATTCATATAACTAAAGTTATTTGAAATTGGTATGACGAGCACAAAGAACGAAGTAGACCTACTCGATTGGCCCTCACCAATCACAGGATCTCAATATAATCAAATATCTATGGAGCATTTTGGACCAGTAAGCAAGGCTTCACTCCCCTCGTACGTCGTCACCGAAAGAGCTAAAACAAGTTTTACATAAAGAATACCTCAAAATTCCTTTAACAACCGTTCAGAACCTGTGCAAATCGATATCTCAACGTATTAAAAACTGTGACCGATGCGAAAGTTGAACCGAATCTTTATTAAATAATCCTTTCTATGGTAAGCACAAGGCTTGAAATAGTGAAGGAGAGGGGTAAATCGATTATATCGACCCCAGTGCTAGACTGGTACTTATTTTATCGACGCTGAAAGAGATGAAAAACAAAGTCAAACTCCGGCGGAACTTGAACTCAGAATGTAAAACCGGGAGAAATGCCGCTTATTTAGGACTCCATATTAAGTAATAAAATTGCCATTTAACAAGCTTCTAGTATTTTGTTTAACCACTGCATGTATGTGTGTGTGTGTGTGTGTGTGTGTATGTGTGTGTGTATACATATATGCATACATACGCAAGCATATATGTAGTGTGCATACATACACACTATTCAGACACCAACATACATAGGTCTATGCATTTAAGTATGCAAATATACATGATGCTCTCACACACAAAATATATGCATAGACAACATGCATATAATCGCGCACATACAGGTTGATATACACAAACATAACACAAAATACATGCATACAAACATGTTTACGTACAGAAGTATATATACACATGTACACACATGAACACTCACAGAACAAACACATATATATATACACAGATATATACATATACATACATACATACATATATATATATATATATATATATATATATATATATACATATATATATATATATATATATATATATATATATATATATATATATATATATATATATACATGTATGTATGCATGTGTGTATGTATTCTTTTTTTTTTTTTTGCACTGATAATTTTTATCGTTCGGACTAAATTCTTATTTAATTAGCATTCCTTAATCCTCTGTTAATCCGTGGATTATTGATTTAATCCGCTCAGCTTGACTGTCTGGAATAAATGGAAGACAGCATTAGCAAAAAATGATAATTGGAAAATTACACGGTGATTAAGAGATGGTCTGGAGGCAGAGCAGGGCACAGGTGATTTATTTCGGCGGCGGTGGTAGTGATTGCTTCTGTTGGTGGTGATCATAATGGGCTTGGTGGCAGTAGAGGTGGTGGTGGTGAGCAAAGGTGAAGTGCACTGCCGGGGAAGCGGATGTAGTATTGTCTGCAGTGGGATGTTAAAATTTTGGCGGTAAATTTCTGTATTAGTAGTAGTAGTAGTAGTAGTAGTAGTAGCAGCAGCAGCTGCAATAGCAATAGTAGTAGTAGTAGTAGTAGTAGTAGTAGTAGTAGTAGCAGTAGCAGTCGTAGTAGTAGTAGTAGTAGTAGTAGTAGTGGCGGTGGTGGTGGTGGTAATTATTGTTATATACGTCGACCAGTCCCAGTCGAATAGGCCTATTATCAAAAGCGTTCCAACCGTGATTACCACAACTTTCCTTCTGATACTGTGTCCAATACAACAATATCCAATGGATCCTTCCCAGTAGTTTCAAACACAGTGAGATGAATTTTGAACGAGATTTAGCTGCTTCTTCTAGCTGGTCGAGCGTCCATGTTGAGGCATTTCTCGCGTTATGCTGAAGGTTGGTGGCGGCAGTAATCGTGGAGGGTGTTGGTGGGGGTTTGGTTGGTAGAATGTGATGGTGGTAGTGGGAGGATTGGAGGGTGTGGTAGTGGTGGTGATAAAGTGGTAAGAGCGAGGATGAAGATTGGTGGTGATGGTAGTGGTGGTGGTGGTGGTGGTGGTGAAAATGATGGTGGTGTTGATGGAGGTGATGGTATAGGTAGCGGTGATGTTGAAAGTCGTGGTTGTGGTTTGTGGGGGTGGTAGCGGCGGCGGCGGCGGCGGCGGTGGTGGTAGTGGTGGTGGTGGTGGTGGTGGTGGTGGTGGTTGAGGTGATGGTGGATTTATTTGTGGTTCATTTTTTTCTTTTTTTTGAGTGAGCTGAATTATTTCTTTTTTCTTCTTTTTATGATTATCTATATTATAATTATCTGGAAAGAAGAAGAGAATAAATCAGTTTATAGTGGTGTGGAGTGAATAGGAGAAGAGATTGCAGGGTTGATCCGAAGGATTAGGGTCACATGAGTTTAAGAAATGTGTGAACGAGTATATATGTGAACGAGTGTGTATACAAAGGAGGGTATATTAGAGCGGGGCGGGGGTGTCTGAAGAATCAATCTATCCATCAATTTTTCTTTTTCTATCGACTTATTTTCTTAAGTAAGACACAATGGTTCAGAGCCAGTAACGCTCTGCGGTTAATGCTCCTCACGTGAATGCTATGTGCGTTGATGGGGCGGGGTTTTGCCCTCGTCTGTCCTTAAAAGTGCAAGCAGCGCTAAGACCTGTTAGTGACCTTTACCTTTAGAGTCCTGCTTTTAGGAATCTGTGGGACATATATATCATCCGATTAAAGCGACTCCAGGGCTTGACACCAACTTTATCTTGTCGATTCCAGTAGGAGAAAAAACAAAGTAGATAGCAGTAAAATTTGAACTTAAAATGTAAAGAGCTGGGAAAAAGACAAGGTGTGCTGTCCGACACACAAACGTATCAGACAAAATATTTAACTCTACACAGTCCAAAACATATTCCTGTTAAGTACGGCCTCCATCCTGCTCTAAGCTCTCCAAATTCAATAGCAGGACTAATACAGTACACACTGTATACCACTCGCAAATTTCTTACACCTGAGGGCATCTTGTATCTTTATAAGACCACCATTTTACCTTGCATTCAATATTTCTGTCAACTTTAAACCGATTCCTCCTCTGATTGTCTTAACTTGCTTGATCGAATTCAGAATCACTCTGTCAACCTGATGAGTCTTCTTCTTTCTACTAGGCTGAAGTCATTGGCTCATCAGCGAAATATATCCTCGTTGTGTCTTTTCTATAATATTTCCATGGTCGTTGCTCTGATGAACTTTCTGGTCTAGTGCCCTCTATCAAGACTTTTAAAGACTTCACCCGCTCCTCTTCCCGGCCATATTATGTCTCTGTTGAGCTTCCTGTTAATCAGAAGCCCCATTATTCTAATAGATTCTTTCTTCAATCTCCTCTCTGAAACTTACTAACATCGTCTTCTTTTTGAATTTTGAATTGAATTATTAACATAGTGGGTCCTCTTCTTTCTTTCAGATTGAAATCGAAATATATCTCCGTTGAGTATTTTCCTTAAATATTTCCATGGACATTGCTCCGATGAACCTTCTGGTAAGGTACCCACCATGGACACATTTAAACGTGTTAACACTTCTCTTCTCAGGTTCATCGTTTCTCTGTTGAGTTTCCTGTTAGTCATAAGTCCTTCTGTCCTAATAACTGCTTTCATTGAACTACTGCTCTCTGAAACTTATAACCATCATCTTTTCAAATTTAGAATCGAGTTGTTAAACATAGTTGTTCCTCTTCTTTCTACTGGGCTGGACTCTTTCCTTCATAATTGAAATATATCTTCGTTGTGTCTTTTCAATAAGTACTTCCATGGTCATTGCTCTTATGACTGCTCTTATCTGTTGTACCTTCAGTCAAGGCTTTTAAACGAGCCACCTGTTTCTCTTCCCTGGTGCATCCTTTCTCTGTTGAGTTTCCTGTTACTCAGAAATCTTTTTATTCTAATAGCTTCTTTCCTCAAACTAACTTCCTCTGATCTTTGATGTCTAGTTCTTTAAGCTTTCTGTCGACCGACATCTTTTGAATTTGTTGGCCCCATTCTTTTTCTTTTTTGTAGTTCCTTACGCTACAGTAGCCCTAAGCCTTGTTTGAAACAAAAGTCTCTTTAAAATATCACACGACACACAATCTACTAAACCACCACACAGTACTATAAATTAATACATTAGCACATATTCTGCACGATCTGCACCCGATAAAGTCACAACATTTATAATTCTTACATAATGGACATCCGATACTATAACAAACACAACACGTCACCGACAACTCACAGACTATACAAATAGCACCCAAAAATGTTATACAACCCACACAGCACATATAAAATGCAATTATCGCCATTCATCTAAATGACACATCTCACACATTCCATATATTCTTCCTAACAAGCAGCTTAAACATTCACGTAACGCTAGAAAAAGCCAAACAAATCCCATAAAAACCTGTAACACGCGTATATTACAAACACAGAAACAAAATCCAGAAACACTGACTTTTGCTGAGTAGAGCGACAAAATGACATGAAGCTTAATTCTACACAAAAAATGAATTTTCGACCATAATTAGTCATTTCTTTTACACTTGTTTCAGTGAAAAGTCAAATTAGAGACGTTTAACGGTTAATTAAAAAACTGAAATATTTATTTCTTCACTGGAGCATAGCACAGGATCGAACGGATTATATT
>NC_142949.1:28244774-28249774 GCF_046866305.1 Octopus bimaculoides | reverse complement strand
CTGATGATGATGATAATAACAATACTAAATGCGAGAAAAATATAAAATTAATAATAAACTTGTTTGTATTATTTGCCGCAAGTGCGACAGATTTTAGGACGTTAGAAGCACAAAATACTAATATGATTATGTTGTGCTTCCATAGAATCGAGCATCAGAACAGAAATATGGAAGTGAACAACACGGAAAGACGTGACATGAAGCGTTTCCATAGAAGACAGCAATCTGAAGACAATCATAGTTCCTGACAGATCACGTATTGAAGGAGGGGTGGGGGCTGCAAAATTGGTAAGTGAGGCAAAATATGTCATTTCTGATTTTTTTTGTTGTTGTTATTTTCTCCCTATTTGTTTGAAATCGTGGAGGCGCAATGGCCCAGTGGTTAGGGCAGCGGACTCGCGGTCATAGGATCGCGGTTTCGATTCTTAGCCTGGGCGTTGTGAGTGTTTATTGAGCGAAAACACCTAAAAGCTCCTCGAGGCTCCGGCAGGGGATGGTGGTGAACCCTACTGTACTCTTTCACAACAACTTTCTCTCACTCTTACTTCCTGTTTCTGTTGTACCTGTAATTCAAAGGGCCAACCTTGTCACACTCTGTGTTACGCTGAATATCCCCGAGAACTACGTTAAGGGTACACGTGTCTGTGGAGTGCTCAGCCACTTGCACGTTAATTTCATGAGCAGGTTGTTCCGTCGATCGGATCGACTGGAACCCTCGACGTCGTAAGCGACGGAGTGCCAATAACAAACATGCTTGAAATCATTGCATTGTCAAGTTTTGCAGCATCATTTTGTACCGTTGCATCAGTTTTGGGAGTAAAAATTGGTTAGCATAGTTGTTGTTGCTGTTTTTGAAGTCCAGGGAGTTTGAAACAGCGTCAGGTGGCTGGTACTAGTTTTTTTTCAAGAAACTTTTCGTCAATTTTGACCTGACTGTAATTGAGGGTTCTATTAGCAGCTGGAAGATTTTTTGGTGTTTAACAATCAATATTCTTTTCTCTGTTGGGTTCCATATCAATTTTGTCCCACATTAATGTCTAATTTGATAACTTTCAGTTTTCACAACGCGGTGGTTAAACTGGGGGCAAAATGAGTAATGACTAATTGCAGTAATTTCTTCTCTTTAACTGCATGGTGCATAAATATATCAGGAAGAGAGCCACTCCAACAGATCGTGGAACTATAGAGAATATTTTATGTTGAGTTTTTACATTTAGTTGGGTTTTGTATGTGCCATTTTTCGATGATCCTCTTTCAGTTGCCTTAGATATT
This sequence comes from Octopus bimaculoides, assembly GCF_046866305.1. Lineage (NCBI taxonomy): Eukaryota > Metazoa > Mollusca > Cephalopoda > Octopoda > Octopodidae > Octopus > Octopus bimaculoides. The sequence continues at coordinate 28,248,502 of NC_142949.1, read as the reverse complement.
TTAAATTTTCGTTGTATTTCTGATCTTTCTGTCTAAGGATGGATGTTGATGTGAATGAGTTTGTATTTAAATGTACGAGGGGTGTTTATTAAAGATTTCCCTTGATTCACTTCCCAAGGACTGGGATAAACAAAACTTGGCATAATTATTAGCCCTTCTTTACATAAGTCACCACTAATGGTGACACACTCCAACCATCGCTTTATGCAGCTGTGAAGACCTCGTCTGTAGAAGTCGGTAGGTTGCGTCTGGAGCCGAGACTTTACCTCGGAAATAAGTCTATCATCAACTGAAAAGTGTTTCCCCTTCAAGAAAGACTTCATGGTTGGAAAGAGGTGAAAGTCAGATGATGCAAGGTCGGGAGACAGAGAGGGATGACGAAGGATTTCATAACTGTAAAAGTGTGCTTTCATCTCAGCAATATGCGCATTGTGAACTTGGGCGTTGTCTTGGAGAAGGCGGAATCCTTTGGTCAGCATGCCACGCTTCTCTGCTTTGGCGTCACGCAATTTCTGCAGCAGAGAAGCATAATATGCCCCGTTAATTATAGTGCCCTTTGTCAGAAAATCCATCATCACTACTCTTCGCTGGTCCCAAAAGACTGTAAGCATCACCTTGCATGCTGAGGGTAGAACACGAGCCTTCTTTGAAGGTAGTGAGTTATCGAGGTTCCATTGCTTTGACTGGACTTTAGTCTCAGGATCATAGTGATGGACCCATGTTTTATCCTGTGTCATAAGTTTACCGAAAAAGCTTTCTCGTTTTCTTGCTGCATTGCCAAAAGAGCCTGGGAACAATTGACTCGTTCCTTCTTCTGAAAATGTGTGAGCATCCGGGGAATCCATCGTGCGGACAACTTCGGCATGTACAAATGGTCATGAATGATTTTTTCCACGGACCTTACACTTATCTTCATTTCTTGGTTAGTTCTAGCGACACAGGCTTTGGCTGGCCGGTACACAATTACCTCCACAACTACCGAGTTACCTGGCCATCGAATCTTGTTAACGCTTAGAATTCCCTCAGTGTTGCACGGACTACCTCGATATTCGTGACGTACGTTACCAATAACATATAAGATTACATATAATGTGTCCTCCTTTTATTAAGTGGTCTGGTGTGAATCTAATTGAAATTTTATTGCTATGTGTAGTAGATCTATCGAACTGATTTTAGTGCTAGTAGTAGACTGGATAATAGTAATGGAAGTAAAAACTGGGTTGGTGGCGATACACGAGAAAATATCGGTACTTCTTCAAATTGAAAAGATGAACGGATGATTGAAACGATAGAATTATTGAAGACGAATAAACAGAGAAAGTGAGAGAGAAAAGAAGGGGAGGATGCGAAGGATGAGAAGCATGAGTGGCAGAAGATAAGAATAACGTAGAAAAAGGAAGAGGAGGGGGAGAGGAAGAAGGGAGAGGAAGAAGGGAGAGGAAGAAGGGAGACGAAGAAGGGAGAGGATTTTGGTTTGTGTATTTCTTCCTAGTTTTGTTTTGCATATTTCGTTCTGTTGTTATGTTTCACATGGATTTAGGGCAATAACAAATTGTTTCTGGTAACAGATAAAGAATAACAACAACAACAATGATAATGATGATGATGATGACGATGATGATAATGATGATGACGATGACGATGACGACGACGACGAAGACGGCGATGATGATGACATTGATGTGGACGACTGGGATAATGATGATGACGATGATGTTAGTGCTGCTGCTGCTGCTGCTGCTGCTGAAGGTGATGACGATCATGATGAGTGTTGTATAGTTGTTGTTGTTGGTGGTGGTAATGATGATGATGATGATAATGATGATGATGATGATGATAATGATGATGATGATGATGATGATGATGAGGATAAGAAGAAAAGTCGCTGCAGCAAAAGCGTTTTTTGCTGATGATGAGGATAATTAGGATTCTGATGACGACGGCGACTACGAGGTTGATGGTGATGGCAGCGACTATGATGCTGATGAGGACGACGACGATGTTCATGATGATGATGATGATGATGATGAAAATGATGGTGAAACCAGCAAACAGCTACTATAAACCAAAAACCAAAACAGCAAAAAACAAAAAGCATCATCATCATCAACGGTAACAACAACAACAACAACACAACAGTATTAATAATAATAATAATAATAATAATAATAATAATAATAATAATAATGGCAACAACAACAACAACAACAACAAGCAGCAACAATGATACTGTAGAGATAAGAGGATTACGACAGGGTTTATCGTTATTTCATCTTCAAGAGAGAGAGGGGGAGAAAGAGAGAGGGGGGAAAGAGAGCGAGGGAGGAAAGAGAGAGAGAGCGAGGGAGGAAAGAGAGAGAGAGAGAGAGAGTAAGGAGAATGTGTGTGAGTAATACAGCGTCCATACGTATGTGTACGGATTCTGTTATGTGCGTATACATGTGTATGCGTGCGTGTTACGGAGGGGGAGTATGTTGATAAATATCACACTGATCATCTGCAGGATAATTTATGAAAGGAAGCTAGAGGGAGAGGAGGAGGAGGAGGAGGAGGAGAAGAAGAAGAAGAAGAAGAAGAAGAAGAAGAAGAAGAAGAAGAAGAAGAAGAAGAAAGGGTTTGGGGGAATGTTGTTGTTGTTGGTAGTGGTGGTGATGGTGGTGGTTGTGGTGGTGGTGGTGGTGATGGTGGTGGTGGTGGCCGTCGTCGTCGTCGTCGTCGTCGCCGCCGCCGTTGTTGTCGTGGTGATGGTGTTATGGTAGAGATGCGGCAAAAAAAACATAATCTGAACCACAATAACAACGATACAATTCAGATATGAAAATTATTATTATTATTATTATCATTTTTCTTTGCCATCAAAGTGACACTGGGGTAAAATATACGAAGCCCATTATACCCATCATGACTACCCGTCTGATAAGGGTACACCAGGCACACGCATCACAAACACATGTGCATGACATGGTGATATCATATCAAGATAAACAACGCATGACTTGGCAGGTGGGGCCCAGTTAGAACTTTCTTCAGGTCGACTAGCCCAACCCACACAAAAGATCCCTGAATAAGGGTTGCTTAAGAATGTAGGACAAAACACCCATTTTTCCAGAGGTGAATTATTCAAACCCTAAAGAATTCCTCTCAACACATGGCTATAATGCTCCCCTACTACTTCTGTATTTTTTTTTTTTTTTGCCTGTTGCCGATTCTCAATCACAAGTCGAGGATGGATCTTCTCCTTGTCCTGACTGGAGGGATCGCTTCCTCGACGCTGCATCTCCTGGGTATACCCGTTGGTCGGCGGTCTTCTCCGAAGCCCTATTGGGGGTGTTTGAGGTGCTTCAGGTCTCTCGGGTGGGATATACATTCGAACGCATCTTGAGAAGTCTCAAGAAACACCTTTCTGATATTCCACCCGGTCTAGTAATCCAACTATTACCGATTGCATCCCCACGAAACGCTGCCGCGAACGCACCATGCACCGGCTGGGCCGCCCAACTATGGTAGTGCATCAGCTGGATGTTAGAGCCATACCCGGTAGCACCCGCAAGCTATTAGTTGAGCCACTAAAGGACATGCTCAACAGACAGACAGGCAAGCAGATAGAGAGATAAACAAAGACAGACAGATAAACTGATAGATAGATAGATTGAAAAAGAGACAGACAGTAAAACAGAGTGACAGCTAAATGGATAGATAGACAGACAAACAAATAGATAGACAAACAG
>NC_142949.1:28217274-28222274 GCF_046866305.1 Octopus bimaculoides | reverse complement strand
CGATGGAGCAGTCACCACTGATGAGCCTTAATTTTAAGTGACGCTAGACTAGTATGGTGATCTCACTCGCTGTGGGACGATTATCGCCTATGTCAATGCTTAGATATGTCTTTTGCGGGTTTAAGAGTCATTGATTCTTATTCTAAGCAATGTAAGTGCTACCTTGCACCCTCAGTCACAATTAATGATAATTAACTATGTGTGTGCGTGTGTACACACTCACACACACATCTTGGTAAAAATTCCGATTACAAAGACGAACCTTTTAGTATTCAGTATTTTTCTAAATATATTTTGATCTAAAGACAAATACTAATTATCTACTTAATATTTACATACACAATTAATTACTACGATGCATTTATGATATAGAAAGATGAAATATTTTTATAATTTCTTCTTTTGTTTGAAATTCAGATAAAGGAAATATCGATCAATATTCTATGAAATCATAGAATTGTCATCTGAAGAAAAATGAAAGATTCAAATTGCTGCTTTACGTGAGTAATCGCGGTGAGGAAGATATCAATTCACCTGAATACAAGGGGGCGAAGTATGGATACTCTGAAGGATCTCTAGACTGACATTACCCGACAGGGTGCGAAACCAACGGTAACGACCTGTGTGTGTGTGTGTGTGTGTGTGTGTGTGTGTGTGTGCGCGCGCGTGCGTGCTTTTGTGTATGTATGCATCACAGTAGCGACGTACCTTCGACTTCGAGACGGATAACACACCTTATGAGTGGGTTACTATCCATCCGTTCTTTTCCTTCTTTGTTTTGTTTCTTCATTCGGTAAAATAATACAATGACAAAAGATTAAGAAAACATTTTACAGGAAACAGAAGTAATAACATGCAAAGAAATTCTCACTGAAAAACACCCAAGAAACCCCAGCTGTGAGACGCACAAACACGAAAATATATACAACCATAGCAAGAAACAGATTTACTTAAGCGCAATTAAAAGTAAATAATGGGTATTTTTTTATGTATTCCATCTTCTATGAATACGTATACACGTGTGCGCGCACGCGTAGTGTGTGCTATTCTCTAATTTTCTTTTAATTTTATCAGTCGTTCATTCGACTGCAACTATGCTGGGATGTTGCTTTGAGTGTTAAGTCGAGAAAATCGATTCCCGTATTTATATTCTGATTTAGGTACTTACTTCACGGGGACTTTTCACGAACCGCTACGTCACACACACACATGCACGCATACATACATATATATATATGTTTGTATATAAATGTACATATGTATATATATATATACATATATATGCACGCACACTCACACACACACATACACACACACTCAGATATATATATAGGCGCAGGCGTGGCTTTGAGGTAAGAAGCTTGTCTCCCAACCATATAATTCGGGGTTCAGTCCCAATGCGTGGCACCTTGGGCAAGTGTCATCCACTATAGCCTCAGGCCGTCCAAAGCTTTGTGAGTGGATTTGGTTCACGGAAGCTGAAAGAAGCCCGTCGTATATATATATATATATATATATATATATATATATATATATATATACACATACATATATGTATATGTATATATATATATATATATATATATATATATATATATATATATATGTGTGTGTGTGTGTGTGTGTGTGTGTGTGTGTGTGTGTTTGTGTCTGTGTCTGTATTTGTCCCCCAATCACCGCTTGACAAGCAGTGATAGTATGTTTACGTCCCCGTAACTTTGCTGTTCCGCAAAAGCGACCGATAGAATAGGCACTAGTCTTAAAAGTCCAAGGGTCGATTTGTTCCATCAAAATCTTTCAAGGCGGCGCTGAAGGATATATATATATATATAACTTATATATATATATATATATATATATATATCATATAGAAAGACATATATACATACGTATTTGTATATATATATGTTAGTTATATATAAATACACAAACATGCGCGCGCGCATACACACACCGACATACACAAATACACACACACACACATACATACATATATATATATATATACACCCACTCTCTCACGTATCAAAAACACCGCGGCGCTCCCCAAATATACGATAGCAGTAACCACAAGAAACGAAAATTGCCAAAGAATTACTAAGAAAAATAAGCTGTAACCAAAATAGACGCCATATGTGGGTCTTGTAACAATTAAAAGAGCCAAGATTCCTTAAATTACCGAAAAAGGTCAGAAGGGGTTAAATAAATAGAGTGTGTCAAAACAATAACGTTACTGCAGATGGCCATGAAAAGGAAAATTAATAGAATCCTCAACGCACACATACACATATAAATATGCACACATACACGCACACACATAAGTATGTATGTATGTATAAACGTGTCTGTGTGTATGTGTGTGTGTGTGTGATTGAGTGCATGAGTGTATGAGTGCGTGTGTGAGTGAGTATATGTGTAGACTTTATGCTACAACCTAAGAACTGTGAAGGTCCCCTGGACTTTCGTTGTCTTTCGATATTCGTACTTGCTTCATATACATATACATACATGCATACATGCCTACCTACCTACCTACCTACCTACCAACCTACATACATACATACATATACATATATATATATATATATATATATATATATATATATATATATATATATATATATATATATATATATATACATATATATATATATATATATATTAGCCTTTTCTACCTTGACATTTTTTTCCATATATATATGTACATATATATATATATATATATATATATATATATATAGGCAAGAATGTCTTTAAGTAAATAAGGAAGTGAGAATTGTTAGTGAGAAAAATAATAGGAAGCAGGATAAAAAGGAAAGGAAAAAATATGTAGAAAAAAATATATTTAAAATTACATTTAAATGGCACTTTTAAAAAAGATCAGAAACAACAACAACAACAACAACATGATATATATATATATACAAACCCGCAAACACACACGAATACGCTTACACACACATAGTATGTATATATATATATATATATATATATATATATATATATATATATATATATATATATATATATATATATATATATATATATATGGCTGTGTTGTAAGAAGCTTGCTTCCCAACCACACGATTCCGGGTTCAATCCCGGTGTGTTTACGTCCCCGTAACTTATTGGTTTGGCAAAAGAGACCGATAGAATAAGTACTAGGTTTACAAAGAATAAGTCCTGGGGTCGATTTGTTTGACTAAAGGCGGCACTCCAGCATGGCCACGATCAAAATGACTGAAGCATGTAAAAGAATAAAAGAATTATATATATATATATATATATATATATATATATATATATATATATATATATATATGTGTGTGTGTGTGTGTGTGTGTATGTTTATTGTACATAGATATAAGTGCATATATATTTATGTGAGAACATACAAGACCATACAAATGTGTGTATATGTGCGTGTTTGTATGTGTGTGTGTGTGTGTGTGTGTGTGTGTGTGTTTGCAAGTGTGTGAAACTTGTAAAAGAATATCAGGAAACAACGAAGGGATCCAAGAGCGATTTAACAAATTTCAAAACACGGCCAACAAAAACAATAACAACAAGTAACAATCTCATTTTGGCAGCTGAAGACATCACACGTGTGGCCCATTTCGAAGAATACAAACAAAACGGCACAGGAAACCTCATTTTATTTTAACTGTCCATTCACCCCATGGTGAATAAATACCGAATTGTAAACAACAAGGCTATCTTGCTTATGGGGACCATTTGGTAATTCCATTTGGGTACCATAGGAGTTCTCAGACTAATATAGCTTTTGTTTTGTCTATATATGTGAATATATTCCTTTACTGGTTCTGCTTAGGAGTCCGTCGTATTTCTTTCAAAAGAGTTTCATTAAATTATGCCAGCCACAACCTATCCATTTTGTTTTAGGAGTGCAAAGGTTAGGAGGTCTTGGGGCTTATGTTACATCCTTCTTGTAATTTACGAAAGAAATTGGTAATGTAAACCTGGCTGCTAAAAATCGAAAACCTAAAAAGAACGAAGTCGATTAGAACGACGCAGTGTGCAACACATACACAAATATGTGTGTATGTGCACGTTAACTTCTAGTTGATCGTATCAACTGGAACACTCATCGTCGTAACTGACGGAGCGCCAGAGTTTATATATATTTATATATATATATATATATATATATATTTGTGTGTTTCTCTCTGTGTGTGTATAAATATAAGTGATATATATGTGTATGCATATGTACATCCATGCAAGCACTTATGTGAGTCTTTGTATGTGCGTGTGTGTGTGTTTGTGTGCGTGCGTGCGTGTGTGTGTGTGAGAGAGAGAGAGAGAGAGAGAGAGAGAGTGGGAGAGAGAGAGGGAGTGGGAGAGAGAGAGAGAGAGAGAGAGAGAGAGAGAGAGAGAGAGAGAGAGTTGGAGAGAGAGAGTGGGAGAGAGAGAGAAATTATAAATGGTGTTAGGTGTACATGACAGTTGTTTTAGCGAAGAAAACAAATGATGAGCTTGTTTCATGTTCTAGAAATATTTCGAAGAGAAAAAAATCAAAAAATAATTAGCATTATTACAGACAGAAATATTTTCTTGTTTGCAGATTCACCATTTTCTAAAACTAATTCATAAATCACAACTTGAAAATTACAATAGAACTAACTTATATATTTACATTGACTTCATTTTAGTGTCTGTTTACCCATTCTTCTAATTATCGCCTTCAATGTTAATTCATTCTTTCACTCAGAACATCACTAATAATAGATTACTCTTGTCATTTTATTTCTATATTATAAACTATGTATTACCCAATGTAACCGTGTATCTCCAACGCAACATTTACTCAAGTTTCTCGACATACACTCATATATACTTCTATTAAACAATTCACCCCTGTTTCAAAGACGAAACTCTTTGGCCTTTTGTATTTAATGTCATCATTTCAAGGTAACTACCAATAGTAAGATGAAGTATATTTGCCACTTAAATGTGGCTGACCCCTAAGGGTGGATGTT
>NC_142949.1:28209774-28212274 GCF_046866305.1 Octopus bimaculoides | reverse complement strand
AGGCCCGCTGAGACCTCAAGTGGAAAGCAGATGAGTGAAGTTAAGTGCCATTTAGAATGCATCGCATCAGAACGTCTTTCAAATTTCCGAGTAACAATTTGACTGTGTCGGCAGTTCGAAATTAGTTCAGTCCTTTACCTTTTTCCTTCGATAGAATTAAACCAGTGCATGCTTTAGAGTTTTTCTTGTAAGGTAAATTTCCTATATCTGTGATACATTCCTAAATGCTGGTACATTTTAATACTGCCCATGTAATATTGATAGCTGGTTCTATCAATATGCTTCAAGAGACCTGTGGTCCCCTCTCTGTGTGCATGGCGAATTATGCTATTATACTAATGGTAGCGACATTTGAAGAAGTGTTCCACTTTGATCTGTTTATAAACGGATTGACTACTGCTCGTTTCATTAGGTTTTGTCAAGTGATGCTGATACACAATGAATGTTGAAAATCGATTAAGGCTCTTCATTAATTTTTCAATCTTCGGAGTGATAGGGAAATTTGACATTTATATATGACTACTACGTAAGTTTATGTGTATATATATACATACATAAACATACACACACACACACACACACACACACACACACACACACACACACACACACACACACACACACGCACACACATATATATATATATATATATATATATATATAAATTAATTCATTCATCATTACACGTGTTTCATTTGCAAATAGGAACGGCAAATTTGTGCATGCAGTAAAAAAATTCAAGATATTTCGTATTATAAATTCTTCAGACAGAGAATCAAATGATAACACACACACACACACACACACACAAACAAACAAACACGCACACACGCACACACATTGACTTACTATTCTTGGATATCTCCCATTCTTCTAAACTCAGCTGCAATCTTCACTAGAAAAAATCATCACTATTCCAAGCAAGTTAAATATATGTATATACGTATGCATCTATCTATCTATCTATCTATCTATCTATCTATCTATCTATCTATCTATCTATTTATCTGTGAAGGTACATGGCTCAGTGGCTAGAGCGACAAACTTACGACCGTTAGGTTGTGAGTTCGAATCCCGGACCGGGCTGCGTGTTGTGTTCTTGAGCAAGACACTTTATTTCACGTTGCTCCAGTTCACTCAGCTGTAGAAATGAGTTGCGACATCACGGGTGCCAAGCTAGGTATATATATATATATATGTATATATTGCTGATTTATTGTCCGCGGAGGCTTCGGTATAGCGCACAATGCCATTTTCTATGCATTTTCTTTCAAGATGGCAGAGTCTTATGCCTGGCAATGTCAAAGCTACCTCACGTACGCCATATTTGGTTTCTTACCTTTGTATTGTGGCTCTCAACATCACTATATGTGATTTCCATGTAAATATAGCATCTGCTTATGTTATTTCTCGTGAATCAGTTAACCTTTGTTCAGGTTAATATACTCCAAATTACATTACACAATGTATCATTTTTAGAAAGGTTGCGCTGTGTTTGAGGGAGATTTGGCAATTGTATCCGTCAGGTCGAATGACAGTTTAAAGGCTAGTATTTTCCTTTCTACGTATCAGACGCCGGAAGTTAAAATACTCATCAATTGCATCGGTTTCTCCAGTCTAAAAGTGTGCATACATATTAACGGTAACTGCTTTTCTCCTTGTATCACCACCGCCATCACCACCACCACAACCACAGAGTCTATGGCTAACTCACAAGTCTCTTGTCTGCAGAACCGGCTTGCGAATGGCTCGAGTATTTTCACCTGCTTCTGTGGCTTACGAAAACAAAGTAGGAATAAAGCTATAAGAACCCCGACAAACAGACAGACGTAACTAGTCCATCTGTTTTCTGTCCCCCCCCCCCCCTGCAGAAAGATCGGTACCTTAACTACGGGGTATGTTTATACACCGAAAAATTTGATGTATATGAAATGTGAGCTTGTAAATTTATTTACGATTTTCTCACACCCACTCACATTGCCTCGGCGCCATGAATAATCAACACAGTATCAGTGATTGTGCAGGTATATGTAAATGAGTGTAATTACTGCCTTTCTACCTTGAAAGTTTTCATTACGAGAGCTAAGCTAATTCTCTTTTTTTTTTATAGAACGGAGCGGCGTATAAACTTATGATGAGCTGGCAAGCTCCGGGCGAAACTATTCGCGCTGATTTCCGGGCCGTTCTTCAGAGAAGCTTTGTAGATTTATGATATGAAATTTAAGTTTATCAAACACATATATATATATATATATATATATATATATATATATATATATATATATATATATATATATATATATATATATATATATATATATATATATAAGTGTATTTAAAATTTATTCACGTATGCTCTATTGCGGAAAGTTAGTTAAAATACACGCGCGCACACGCACACAGACAGACACACACATGCATACACACACACACTTACGCATACACATACACACAGACACATATGGATGTATATATATATATATGCATATGTATGAATCTT
>NC_142949.1:28202274-28204774 GCF_046866305.1 Octopus bimaculoides | reverse complement strand
TTCTCTTAATCTTTAATGCAAACCACAAAACAAATTGTAAACCTGCTTGTAATGTCCCCTCATTGATGCCCCTGTGGCACATTTTTTTAAAAAATCATCATCATCATCATCATCATCATCCTCCTCCTCATCATCATCATTATTATTATCGCTATTATTATCATTATTATTATTATTGTTATTATTATTATTATTATTATTATTATTATTATTATTGTTGTTGTTGTTATTATTTGCAATGTGTCTGTAAAGAGTACATACAGGTCAATGAAAGATTCCATTGCAACAACAAGCTGAACCAAAATTGACAACACATCCTGTTGGGAGATGAAAGGAACCAAAACACACAAACATAACTGACACACACACACACACATACAACATAACTCAACACACACACACACACACACACACATACACACACAAACACATGCACACACATACATAGACATACAACATAACTCAACACATACACAACGAAATAAAATGAAGCGAAAAGAAAGAATAGAAATTCTAGGAAATAAAGAGGAGGAGGAGGAGAAAAAGAAGGAGGAAGAGAAGGAAAAGAAGAAGAAGAAAAAGAAGGAGGAGGAGGAGGAGGAGGAGGAGGAGGAAAATAATAATAAGAAGAAGAATGAGGAGAAGGAGAAAGAGGAGAAGAACCGATAGTGTAAAAGGAGAAGAAGAGGTTAGGGAAGAAAAAGAGAGGAGAAAGAGAGAGAAGTAGTGGTAATGGTGGTGGTGGTGGTGGTGGTAGTAGTAGTAGTAGTAGTAGTAGTAGTAGTAGTAGTAGTAGTAGTAGATGGAGAACTTGACGAAAGGGAAGAAGAAGAAGAAGAAGAAGAAGAAGAAGAAGAAGAAGAAGAATTCTACGAATAAAAAAAACAAAGGTGAAAATGAAAGTAGTCGATGAAGTCTACTGGTGGGAAGCGCCAGTTGTCGGCCATTTTGGAAACTAGTTATAATGAGTTAGACAACAACAAATAAAAAATTGACAATCTTTAGTGATTGGTTGAAGATGTTTAAGCGATACATCCGTTTTGAGGGCTGTTTCTGATTGAATATTATTGCCCTTGTGTCTTTGAACTGCTCCAAGTGATATCAGTATAAATTGGTGTGTGTCATGCACTTGTAAATGTGAAGCATATGCATATGTGTACGTGTAAATGTAAGGGCATTTGTACATGAATATATATACGAGTACATGTAAGTATGCGTATGTGTGTATGAATGTGGAAGTTTGTGTGTATATGTGTATGCGTATGAAATCTATGTGTATATGTCGATGTATGTGTATGTGTAAATGTGTGTGTCAGTGAAGGTGCATGTTTAAATGTGTATGAATAGGTATGAATATGTATATATGTGGGCTTGAATGTGTAAATGTGTGTGTTTGTGTGTATAAGGATGTGTAAATGTGTGTATATGTGTAGATGTTACATATGCCCATGTGTGTGCATATGTGTAGGTATGTGTGTATGTGTGTGTATGTGTGTGTATGCACATGTATACGTGTGTATATTGCATACACAAATGCTTGTATATACAAATGCTCCTCACAGAGCATTTCTACGTGTATGCTATATAGGTGCGTTTCAGCACTCACACACACACACACACACACACACACATACACACACACACACACACACACACACACACACACACCACACCACACCACACAAACACAGAGAAAATGAGGAAAAGATAAAGTGAGATAGAGGCAAAAAGAGAGACAGTTTTAGAGGACGAGAGATCGAAGTAGTTGTGTAGAGACATTGAAAGTTAAAGTTAAAGCAGGCTGTTCCGTTGATTGGATCAACTGGAACCCTCGACGTCGTAAGCGACGAAGTGCCAACAACATATGTGATAAACAGGATAGGCAAACGGTTAAACTAAAACTGAGGTTTCATCAACCCTTGATCTTTTGCCAGTCCAAAGAGTTTTCATCAGGCTGTTTACAGGTTTTTACATAGCCCTTGTTTTATACGTCATGAGTAATATAAAGCCTTGCTTTCATAAGCCCCGAGTTACTCTGCTGGCTGTAAAAAGTGGAGAATGTGTATCATGTATGATGCATGAACACCAAAGAAATAGGTCTTGTGCATCATGTGATACACAGGAGAGAGGAAGGGTTAAAATACAGCTTCCATTCTTATTAGATGCTGAAGCGTCTTGCACCGTTATTCTGATTTTCACGTTGCCACGTTTCCAAAAGATCCTCAAAGGAAATGTTTAAATAATCGTCAACGTAAAACTCAGAGAAATAATTGATAGTATTCAGTTTCTAATAAATATGTGTATGTGCACGTGTGCAAGCCCGTGTGTGTGTGTGTGTGCGTGTGTGTGTGTGTGTGTGTGTGTGTGTGTGTGTGTGTGTGCGCGTGTGCGTTGTGTTTGTGCTGTGTTTGTGTTGTATCTCTAACCAGAAGTTGTAGATATTACTGTCTGTATGGATAGGTTTAGTTATATGAAGTTCTTTAGATTTCTGAGTATTGCG
>NC_142949.1:28194774-28197274 GCF_046866305.1 Octopus bimaculoides | reverse complement strand
TGTGGAATATTCATCGACTAGCACCGTAATTCAAACACTAAACCGTTCACGTGATCGAGCAACAGAAATACTGATCGAACCGAAATCAGTACAGAACCCTTTTATGTAATATTTGTGTGTGTGTGTGTGTGTGTGCATGTATACATCTATGTGTGTGCATATATATATATATATATGTGTGTGTGTGTGTGTGTGTGTATATATAGAGAGAGAGATAGATAGATTAATATAAATATATAAACGCACAAATATATGTATATTTATACATATATATACAAATGTATATATGTACATGTGTTTATGTATACGCATATTTATGTATGTTTATGTGTACATAAATATGTGCATGTGTATATATATATATGTGTGTGTGTGTGCGCATGCATACATACATATGCATATCTATATCTTAACAGAATCCTTATGTGTATATATATATATATATATATATATATATATATATATATATATATATATATATATATATATATATATGCACATGTATGTATGTATATATGATATACGTACATATTCAGTGCATACCAGTCGTCACCAATTTGATCGAGCGAATTGAAATCAGAAAACTTTTCTAAAGGGAAAGGATATTTATTGGCATTTTATTACTATTATTATTATTATCATTATTATTATTATTATTATTATTATTATTATTATTATTATTATTAGTAGTAGTAGTAGTAGTAGTAGTAGTAGTAGTAGTAGTAGTAGTAGTAGTAGTAGTAGTAGTAGTAGTAGTCGTCCTGTTGTAATATGGTTGGATGGAGACGGCTGGCACCTTTCAACATCACACGCAACTTCGTATTCTTCCTGGCTTAGCTGATATCAAAATGCAGAGAAGATAAAAAGCGAAAAGAAAAAGAAAAGGAATAATAATAATAATAATAATAATAATAATAATAATAATAATAATAATAATAATAATAATAATAAGAAGAAGAAGAAGAAGAAGAAGAAGAAGAAGAAGAAGAAGAAGAAGAAGAAGAAGAAGAAGAAGAAGAAGAAGAAGACGTAAAATAAAATATAGTTTTGTAACCTTATAAATATTTTGGTGTTTTCTGAGATTTAAAATATTAAATAGAGAAAAAAAAAATCTAAATAAATAATAAAATTAAGAAATAATATCTCGGTACAAGAATATCGAGACGAAAATTCTTATGACGTTGTGGAATTGAAACGAGAAGAATTTCCAGAGAAAACTGTGCCTAATATTGTAAGATCTGAAATACTCTGGAGGACATGTTTGTATAGACTGATAATGGAATCAAAGAAAAAAACCGACCTCACATCAATGGTAAGGTTCTGAAATGAAAATAAAAAGAAAATTAAAAGAAGAAAGAGAAAAATAACACATATGTGTATACGTGCATGCATGTATGTGTCTATATATATATATATATATATATATATATATATATATATATATATATATATATATATTTACATATATTATATACGCATATATATATTTATATAACTATGCGTACATATTTATATAAATGTTCCTGTATGTACGTACGCATGTATGCATATGTATATGTTTGTGTATATAGCATGACCTTAGTCGTGTTGGCTAAAATGAAGTCCGTAAATACACACACACACACACCTATATATATATAAACGCATACATTCATATATACATATACAGACATAGATACATACATACATATATATATATATATATATATATATATATATATATATATATATATATATGTATGTATATATATGTATATATATATGTATATTTGTATATATATATATATGTATATATATATATATATATATATATATATATATATATATATATATATATATACATTTAATCCTAGCTGTTACCATGTTTCCTCTTTAATCGGTTTTATATGAAGGTTAACTGCAGCGAACCTTTGGTGGTATATATATATAAATATATATATATATATATATATATATATATATATATATTCACACATGCATATATACATGCATACATACACACATACATACATATATATGTGTGTATATATATATATATATATATATATATATATATATATATATATATATACATTAAGTACATAGATATGTTTTAGCAATCACGTCTAAGATCATGCTATACAGACACACAGATACACGCATATATCAATGCATATATTCGTAGCTATATACATATACAGACGTATGTATATATGTATGTTTATATTTGAACTCTTTTGTAGCATCTCAATACTGTTTGAGATCAAATAAAGAGCAAAATGTAAAGAATAAAACGGAAAGGAAGAATTAAAAGAGTTAAAAGATGCAAAATTCCGATGATGTCGCGATTAAAATAAATACAGATATAGGAAATGGGTGTAAATGGCGTACATTAGAAACGGCAACAACAACAACAACAACAACGACATGGATGACAACAACCACAAAATAATATGATTTAATCATTTGTACTTATAGGCACAAGGCCTGAATTTTTTTTGGGGGGGTGGGGTGGAGGGAG
>NC_142949.1:28184774-28189774 GCF_046866305.1 Octopus bimaculoides | reverse complement strand
CATATATATATATATAAATATATATATACATATATATACTTATATATACATACGTATACACGCACACATATACATATGTATATATATATATATATATATATATATATATACGTATATATACATATACACAAGCATGCATGCAATATATATATATATATGCACGTATGTATATGTAGATGCGGATATGTGAATACATGCACGTATATGTAGGTGCGTACGTACATATGAATATATGTACACACATATATATGCATGCATAGACACATACACACAGACGGATACGGACATAAATTGGTACAGAGAAGTAGTTAAAGATACAGAGAGAAAGAGAGAAAGAGAAAAGGAGAGAGAGAGAGTTACATATATTTTAACCTATTCACTAGGCAGGGCTATGTACAAATGTCTCAAGGAGACGCTATGTGCATGTGCGTATGGACATATGTGTGCATGGGCGTCTATGGGTGCATACACATACACACAAAGACTCACACACACATATATATGTATATATATAGCTATGTATGTGTGAGAACGTGGCTGTGTGTTTGTTGTACACTAAGATATATTTCAGTTACTGTTGCTATTAAACACATCATTGGCGATGAGTTATTCAATGAATGTTAATCTAAAATAATATACACATTGTATGAACACACATATACACATATATGTATATACATATGCTTATAAAGACATACATAATCATACATTTACTTATATATATATATATATATATATATGTATATGTATATGTATATGTATGTATGTGCGTATATATATATTTATATATATATATATATATATATATATATACATATATATTTGTATACGTGGTTATATATTCCTTTGTGTGAACGTTTGCGCATGCGTATGTGTGTATATTTAAATCTAAACGAAGACAGCCAATAAGCATGCAATGCTTTGATTTCTGATATATCTGGAGACAGTATTTATTTCTTTAAAAACTTTCCTAATAAATTCTCTTTGGTCTTCAGCACGTCTATAAAATTTGCTTGGTTCAGCTGCTTATATACATACATATATATATATATATATATACATACATATGTGTGTGCCTGGGTGTGTCTGGGTGTGTCTGTGTGCGTCTGTGGCTGTGCGTGTGTGAATGTTGTGCGTTTCTATAACCAAATACTTGTACACACACACGGACACACGGACACACGTGCACACAGACACTGATATATATAAATAGATATAGATTGTATACTAAAAGATATGCACATAGTCACCTATATGCGTATATAGATTCATATTTTCAGATCTATATATATTTGAATAAGTACGTGAGTACGCACGTACACCCATATAAATCTATATACATATACATATATGTATATACACAGATATATATATATATATGTATATGTGTGTGTGTGTGTGTGTGTGTGTCTGTGCGCCTTTGTCTGTTTATACAGGTGTATTGCATCGAGACACGCATGAACCTCTCAAGGCACACCATAACTCGTGTGATCGAGGCATAGATTCTGAAAGTGCTCTACAACTATAATTAGAAAATACTTGAGGCTATGTCCAATGTCTATACGAAATAAAGATACGAAAGCTATGAATCTTGAATATTCCCATATAAACAAAACTATATTCGATATACTTTATGCATCTGAGTTTGGTGCATGTGTGTGTGTGTGTGGGTGTGTGTGTGTGGGCGTGTAGATAGAGAAACAGATTCATACATAACGACACGATGCAAGTTTCGTATTCTATATGTTTAAGCTTGATTTTCCTATTATTTCTATTTTAATATTTGCCTCTTCACATTTTTCCATCGAATTGGTTCCAGAGAGAAATCATATTAAGTATATATACATATACATATACACATATATATATATATGTATATATATATATATACATGTATACACACACACAAACATACACACATATATGTATTTATATAACATTTTAAATAAGCAGAAAATGGAGAAGACCTCTGATCAACAAACAAATTGACCAACATCGGTTAATTATTTTTTAATACAAAACTCCACATTACGGCCGTTTCGGCTGCTAATATCATCTCGAGGTCCAGTTCTTTCCTCTTTCCTCTTCCCTTCTTTTATTTTATGCATTTGTATTCACTCTGATGAAGATCCATGTACCAGATGGAATATATGATAAAGATGACGAATATTATTTTCGGAATTTTCTTTGTAGGCACCGACTGACATTGGCAGCCGAAACGGCCGTATATCTCTAGCGATGTTAACTTTGTATTAAAAAATAATTAACCGATGCTGGCCAATTTTCTCGTTTGTTGATCATATGTTTTCTCCATTTTGTGCTCATTTAAAATTTGACTTCTGATAAACTCTTGTTTATTCAATTATTACCTGTACCCTTTAAGCATAGTGTGCTTGCATACTCATGCCCGGGGTTAACATAAGCAATTGATACCGGTAGTAAAAACGGATATTATTATCTCTTGGATGGTGATTCCAACCGCTAATTGTGCTTACCTTTATATATATATATATATATATATATAAAAGTAAGCACAATTAGCGGTTGGAATCACCATCCAAGAGATAATAATATCCCTTTATACTACCGGTATCAATTACTTATATATATATATATATATATATATATATATATATATATATATATATATATATATATATATATATATATATATATATATATAAACTAACAACATAACGTATACTGAGTGCAAGACCGAACGGGAGACAGACGCAGAAGGTCCCTAATTCTTCATCAGTTATCAACCAAATAGTACAACTCAGTTTCGCACCATTAATGATAAGAATGAGAACTTCCCATGCACAAAAGTTGCAGAGAGTATAGTGCCAAGTGCAAAAAATGCAATACAGTGGACATACGAAAGTGAAGAAATATAATTTAAGACTATATGTATACACACATCTATTTAAATGCATATACAAAAATGTTAATATATAAGTATCTATATACCTATATACCTATATATTATATATGCAATACCAAGCAATCCTGGTCGCCTACCGTGATATATAAAAAGGACATGTTTCAGTTTATCGTACTTCGATACGAAAAGATCTACGAACTTCCGTCTCAGTAAACAACCATGAAAGTTTTTTTTTATATTTACAGCGGATTGCTTGAGGCTAACTTTCTTCCTACACCTCGATCCTTAGATCTTATATCCATATATAATATATTATATATATATGCGTATGCATACACACACACACACACACACACACACACACACTTATATATACAGGCATATGCATCCATACACAAGTATGACCGAATGTATTTATACATGTATGCAAATCTGAAAAACTATGATAATGCAAATTTGTATAATAGGTTTATACTTTTGCGTATATGTGTATGCGCATGTTTGTGTGTGTATGCGCGCACGTGTGTGTGTGTGTGTGTGCGTGCGTGCGCGCGCGTATCTGTGTGTATAGATAAACATCTGATAACATCACGAAGGCAGATAATGTTTCCTCATGCATCTCTTTGACATCTGAAGTAAATTATCTTCTGCTCTCCAAGACTCACATTCTTCGACCATTCTTCAACTAACATTCCATTTTGTCGTGCGTGCGCATGCGTTACTCTCGAGATAAACACATCATACTGGAAGATGTGTGGGCTTATCACTAATTGTGCGCACGTGTGTTTGTGTGTAGATTTGAGCCTTTGTGTGTGTGTGTGTGTGTGTGTGTGTGTGTGTGTGTGTGTGTGTGTGTGTGTGAGTGTGTGTGTGTATGTCTATGTGTTTTGTGTAAGTATGCGTATGCATGTATGTTTACATGCAAGTTTGATAACATCAAATATTCATACATGTATATATAGATAGATAGATAGAAAGATACATAGATACATATACATATGCTTATATATATATATATATATATATGTATATGTATATGTATATATCTACATATATACATATATATGTGTGTTTATGCGTATTGAGCTATATTCTTATATTTGATTATATATATATATATATATATATATATATTGCGTCTGTTTATCAATCGCTGACCTCATCTTATTTATTTTGGGTGCGCAACCAAAACGTACACACCTCTATGTTTTGATGTTGTACAGGAATGGTAGGGAAATCTGAAGACAGGAACACTGACGCCTTGGAAATTTTCAGCAATAATTTTATGAATATCTTCAAAGACTTTGGCCTAGCTATAAATGTTACCACTAATTTATCAAAGAGTGACTTCCTTACGTAACCCTAGACTTCATGACAGGTAAGTTCTATCCCTACTGAAAATTAAGTGAGGAAACTGATAATGTATGTCCATTGAAACCTCAACCAGCCGCAGGTGTAATTGGAATCATCGTCACAGATATCAACGGAAGAATCTCTGGGCTATCGGCGTATAGCGATTTCTGTAATAAGACTACATTTCATCGTAACGAGACATTAACGAGAACTAGCTTTACTGATAAGTTAGTGTCCATAGAGAAATCATCTCAAGATTAAAGAGAGTTAGAAACAGAACGTTAACCTTGTTTGATCCATTATTCAATGAAGATGCTTCTGCTCATATGTCTTGGACGGTAATTATACGGCATTTCCAAAGAATTTATAGATATTATAAAAGCTTTGATCCCCTTAATGTCAATGTTAACTACATGTGTCTAAAAAATATCGCTCTCAGCATTGCAGATGCAAAGACGGACCCATAATGACTTCTCCCAGTCTCCAACTTGTAACTGATTTTTTATCGACCACCCAGTCCTTGGGGATATAGGCACAGACCTTCAGATCCCTGATGTTGTCGCCAAAATGTATTTTCGCTGTGTGACCATCGTCCCGAACATTCATTCCGCTCCCACGTCTTTCTAACCTGAAACATTCGTTCTGCGGTTTGCCCGAAATGATCCATGGTGCTTAGTTTCTGAGAGTCATCTCGATCTTCTTCAGTCGCTTGTTTCATCTACAAAGAAGATCCACAAACGTTACTGGCTAGACAAGGGTCTTT
>NC_142949.1:28167274-28174774 GCF_046866305.1 Octopus bimaculoides | reverse complement strand
TTCATTAGGGCATCACTTTGTTAAAGCATTGCTTCATTAATATTATATTAAAATAGTGGTAAAGTCCTTAATCCATAGAATCTTCTGGAGATGGTCTGCGTAGGCAACTATCTGAATCTCGGAAGCAAATTGGGCAACAATTGGCAGTGGGTTTTCTCTACATCCAGCCGTGTGATCCTGGCCTTTCTTATATCGGTTGTGACTGTTCTGCCCCATGTAGTTTTCGGTCCTTCTCTCTTTCTTTCTCTCTCCGGTAATATCCATTTGAGGGCTGTTTTAGAATGGCTATGTTCTGATAGCTGGAGTAAGTCACCTGATAATTTTAATCTTCTTTGCGATGATTTCGCAAAGGGATCTTATGTTGACTCTCTTTAGATTGTCTTCATTGGTTATGTGGTCCTGCCTGTACGTTCTCAAATTCCTTTTCACGAATCTTTGGTGGGGCCCATTGAACTCTCTGTTGATTTCCACGGTGTTTGTCCAACGTCACACTAGCATAGAGAACTTATGAATAAAACTTTCCATTTAAGGAGCCGAAGGTGTTGGAAGTGTTGTTTTTAGACCAAATGTGTTGGAGAACAAGACAACGTAAGTATCTGTGAAATATAAAGAACGGAACATGAATTGTTTCAGGAATAGGAGAAAGCAATGTTTCGCCGCTTTGGCTCTTTGTACGAGAATCGAGCCCTTGAGGGATCGATGCTAGATGTGTCGAAACAATCGTCGGGATTAATAATAAATTGTCATATATTCCATCTTCCGTCTTTCAGTTTCCATATACTTACCTTACACACACACACACACACACACACACACACACACACACACACACACACACAACTCACGTATAAGAAAGGGGCCCAGTGCGAGTGGATCGGAAATCAAGTGATTGCAAATCGCTTTTCGTATCTACGCATCAATATTTGCGCAGATAATTATGAGAAGTCGTGTACATTTTTTATTCCTATCACGGCAAATAAACTTTATAAATTTCCTCAATTAAATATTAAAAAAAAGAGAAAAATTTAAGCAAGCAGCACAGTGATTAAATTTCACATAAAAACATTACACCACTAACCGAATAGCTAGCGTTGGCAGATGAAGTTATATAATTTTATGGTGTGATTAACATCATAGCTTGTCTGAAAAAGATTATTTTAGTATTTAGTATAAATTTAATGCAACCAGTGCGTTTATGTGTATACGAGGGGCACCCAAAATTAAACGGAGACGTGGGACAAGTCTGTAGTAGTTCAATCTTCCGCCGCTAGAAGCCACTGGATGCAACCCTTGGGCATTAGTCTATCGACCGGCGTCGTCATGTTGAGTCCTACTGTCACGTGGTGCGTTTTTCCTTTTGTAGTGCTTCTCCCTTGATCGTCGAGTTTGCGATGGCTGAAACGGAGGAATAGACTACTTCTATGAAATTCTACTTTCTGCTGGCGAAAAACGGCGGCCGAAGATGCTGCCATGATTCAAACAGCTTACAAGGACGCTGCCATGAAGAAAACACAAGTTTACGAGTGGTTTCCACGCTTTAGAAATGGTCACTTGTCGCTTGAAGACCAACCTCATTCAGGACGACTGTCGACCTCCGGAACGAATGAAAACTTACTTACTTTTACTCTATCTTGTTTCAGTCATTTGACTGTGGCCATGCTGGAGCACCGCCTTTAGTCGAGCAAATCAACCCCACGATTTATTCTTTGTAAGCCTAGTACTTATTCTATCGGTCTCTGTTGCCGAACCGCTAACTTACCGGGACGTAAACACACCAGCATCGGTTGTCAAGCGATGCTGGGGGGACAAACACAGACACACAAACATATACGTACATACATACATATACATATATATATATATATCTTCTACTATAGCCTCGGGCCACGCAGTGAGACTGAACCCGAGACCATGTGGTTGGTAAGTAAGCTACTTACCACACAGCCACTCCTGCGCCTATATGTATATATGTGTGTGTGTATGTATGTATGAGATACATTTTGTACACGTGTTTTTTTGCACAAGAGAGAGAGTTCATTCCTTTCATATCTTCTTCAGTTAACACATTTCTAAGTTCTTACAAGGATTTGGATTGGCTTATTCTACTGGAGTCAAGAACTTCTGATAAAGTGTATTGCTTTTAAGTACAACACGAACTCTGGGTGTGTGTGCGTGCTTGAGTGTGTGTGTCTTTACCTGTATCCATGTGTGTCTGCATGTCTGTTGTGCCTCTGTCTCTATGAATATATGTACACACACAGATACACACCCACATATAGATACACACACACATATATGCGAAATGCAATTTGGCTCACCTACGTCGTAGAATTTTGGGCGTCATAAACTGTAAGTGAACAAGATTGAATATATCATACCTGTATGTGTGTGTATGTGTGTGTGTGTGCATGTGGGAGTGTTATCTCTGTGTGTTTGTGAGGGAGAGAGGGTGTGTGGCTGTGTATGTATTATATATATATATATATATATATATATATATATATATATATAATGGACATAGGGAATAGCTTTTCATTCAAACAAATTATTGACATGATTTTATGGCGTTAAGGCTGTATTCGAGTCGGATATATTTTTCTCTATTTAATCGACAATTTAGACCATGCCAAATTATTGAGCATGAAATTCCTCTTGAGAAAGGAAGGGAAGATCTATCTTGGACAGGGTATGGCAATGATACCCTAATGTCATGTAAAGAAAATGTTTTCCAATTATATTTTGTAAACAAGACTACTTCAAGGACAAAGAAAATGCGGACGACCTCACCTCTATTATAAACCGTCCATGAAGAGAACTCGTATAAAAATACGATGTAAACCTAATATGACAGACATTCATCACCCTTCAAAGAGATGCCTGCAGGAGGGCGAGAGAAAGCGAGAGCAAAATTAGAGAATTGGAATAGAGAAAAGAGACGAGAGAGAGAGAGAGATTGAGAGGCACAGAGAGATGGATTGAGAGACAGAGTGAGAGAGAGAGAGGGGTGGGTAGAGCAAGGTATTTATTAAAGAATAAGTCGATGATTCACTCCGTTACTGCATTGAGTTTCGAGCAACGCGCGCTCGTTCAAGCGCAATTATAAAACTTTGTGTGAACATGTCTGTCTATCTACAAGCTCAATATACGTATTATATACATATATGCGTACATACATACATTATACATATGTTCGTGTGTATATATATATATGTATATTTATATAAGTATATACACATATAAGTATATATATATATATATATGCACATATATATATATATGCACATATATATATGCACTAGTTCAATATTCATTATGTTGTATAGACGAACATTAAAGCTGTCAACTAAAAAGTCGCTGTAAGAGAAGTGTATATAAACGTTTTACAGACGTGAATACATGTGTGTATTTGCGTGCGTATATTTATAAAAGTATGTATATATATGTGCAAATGATTATAAAGATACGTGTACATATATGTCTATTTACATACATATATATATATATATATATATATATATATATATATATATATATATATATATATATATATATATATATATATATATATATTAAAAAAGGATATACATGTATGTACATGTATATATATAAATGTATACATGTATACATATGTAAATATAAATATATATATATATATATATGTGTGTGTGTGTATGTATGTATACACACACATACATGCATATATTCTTATAGGTGTGGGTCTATGTTTATGTATGTGCATGTATGTATGTATATATATATATATATATATATATATATATATATATGCGTTTGTCTGTATAAGTGTTTGGAATTCTATGGGTGCGTGTGCTTGGGTGTGTCTGCGTGTGCGTGTATGCTTAGGTAACAAGATCATAAAACGCGATCTATGCCAAGGTTTCATTTCCCGTAACAGTTGAGATCCATTGATATCTGATCCGATACTTCGGTGAAACCACGATCTATATTGAATGTTCGTGTTACATAAGCACACGCACGCAAACACACACGCAGACATGCACACATGCACACACACACACACACACACACACACACACACACACATTCTAACACATGCACTCATACACGCACAGACTCGCATACACATATACATAAACACCCACTTGCACACAGACAGACATACACATCTTCGCAGACAGGCATGCACATATATACACAGACATACGTACTTGCAGACAGAAACACATCCATACACACACATACATGTATGTATGTGTGTATAGACATACATACATATATAAATACATACATATATATACACACACACACACACACACACATATATATATATATATTATATAAGGTGAGAGAGAGGGGGTGAGGCATGGTCACACATATTTCACACAAGCACACCATATTGGCAAGCGTATACATAGAAGCACAAAAATATTTGCTTAAACACACACACACATACACACACACACACACACACACACACACAACACACACACACACAACGCACACAGACACACACACAAGCACACACACGTTTACACATTCCTCGTCTGATTACATACTCATATACATTCGCATCATTTGATATGCGTATGTTAATTAAAACATACCTGGTAATTAGTTTAATTATAAGGACGCAGGGAGACCTTATAAAGTGTAAAAAAAAGTGAAACGTTCATTGCAACAGATCTAAAGGTTTCGATATTTGAAGTGATTTTAATTAAGAATTGAACGAGGCAACTGTTAAAAGGTTTCCTATGCGACATGTCACATCAAACAGGGACGAGCCGCTCCGCCAGTCCATCACTCATCGTTAATTGTCGACTAGTGTCGTTGGTTTGTAAGATTCGGTTTGCATGGTGACATGTATGGTTTTAAAATATTCTTTTATTACGTCGACAGGGGGAGGGAGAGAGAGAGAGAGAGAGAGAGAGAGAGAGAGAGAGAGAGAGAGAGAGAGAAAGATAGTAAGAGAGAGAGTGAGAAAGAAAGTGAGAGTGAGAGAGAGAGAGTGAGTGGTGTGTGGCTGGCTCGGGAGATGTATTGGTGCGTCGACTGTCTGAATTGCTCTTAGAGCGGTAGATCGGCGGAGAGGGCGGTGGATTTAGGACTGCTAGAGAGAGAGGGGGGGTCGGGAGGGAGAGACAGAGAGAGGTAGAGAAAGAGGGGGAGAGAGGTAGAGAAAGAGGGGGAGAGAGGAAGAGGGGGAGAGGAAAAGAGGAAGAGATAGAGATAGAGAGGGAGAGAGAGAGAGAGAGAGAGAGAGAGAGAGAGAGAGAGAGAGAGAGAGAGAATGGTGTGTGGCTGGCTCGGGAGATGTATTGGTGCATCGAGTGTCTGAAGAGGGAGAGAGGAAAAGAGGGAGAGAGAGAGAGAGAGATACAGAGAGAGAGATAAACATACAGAGAGAGAGAGAAAGACAGAGAAATACAGTGTGAGAGATTTAAAAATAGAGAGAAAGTGAAATAAATATATATATAGAAAGAGAGAGAGAGTGATAAAATTAGAGGAAGCGTGAGACAAAGATACATAGAGAGAGATAAAGACAGAGAGAGTGTGGGATAAAGATAGATAGATAGATAGATAGATAGATAGATAGATAGATAGATAGAGACAGAGAGAGAGTGGGGGAGAGTGAGAGATAACGATATAGACTGGCTGTTATGGAGCGGTGAAGGAACTGTAAGAGTGGTGGATGCGTTGGTATAAGGCTGGTAGATTACTCTTTAAAGCGATTAGTTTGTGGCCAGAGTTGTGAAATGGTGGCTTATGCAAAAGAATGGTGGCTGGAACGGAGGAATGTCTGATAGAAAGGTGGTCGACTGGCGCATAAATTAGTAGAAGATGGTCAAGAGTATTGGTTCTCGACTGGAATCCATGTGACCCTTGGTGGGTCTATATGAGATTTTGTGGTATTATAGTTTGTATTATAGATTTATACATGTATAATATTACTTTTATATTTGCGTGTCCATGCATGCGCGCATATATATATTTCTAGTAGTATATTCATGTAATATATAATATACTCATTGTAAATATACACACATAGGCGCAGGAGTGGCTGTGTGGTAAGTAGCTTGCTTACCAACCACATGGTTCCGGGTTCATTCCTACTGCGTGGCACCTTGGGCAAGTGTCTTCTACTATAGCCTCGGGCCGACCAAAGCCTTGTGAGTGGATTTGGTAGACGGAAACTGAAAGAAGCCCGTCGTATATATGTATATGTATGTATGTGCGTGTATATGTTTGTGTGTCTGTGTTTGTCCCCCCAGCATTGCTTGACAACCGATGCTGGTGTGTTTACGTCCCCGTAACTTAGCGGTTGGGCAAAAGAGCCGATAGAATAAGTACTAGGCTTCCAAAGAATAAGTCCTGGGGTCGATTTGCTCGACTAAAGGCGGTGCTCCAGTATGGCCGCAGTCAAATGACTGAAACAAGTAAAGGAGTAAAAGAGTATATATGTGTGTATCTGTGTGTGTGTGTGTGTGTGTGTGTGTGTGTGTGTGTGTGTGTACAAGCACACACACAAACACATGCTCACATCCTCATATGTGCAACTGCGTACGTGTGTGCATGTGTATAAGATTGCAAGCTATGTTCAAAGAACCTATAAAATCTTGTATTGCATATCATGGAATTCCAAACCTAACCAGGAATTCGAAAGTTTAGATTGAATAACCATCTTTTTTGTAGCAGAAGTCGATATTCAAATATTGAAATATTCAAAGATTATTTCAAGAACGCGCACATTAGTAATGTTGCAGTCTGAAGACACATTTTTTGTTGGAGATATTCACACGCAATCATTGTGTGGTTTCTTTGAATTCCTCGCACGCAGGTAAGATGCATATATCACATTATGTATAGAATGCCATTTCACTCTCTGATAATAATAATAATAATAATAATACTAATGAGCTTGAAAGCACGTGCTTTAGCGATTAAGGTATTCGGCTCTCGGTCGTGAGGACGCGAATTCGATTCCTGGCGACGCGTTGTGTACACTTTTTCACGTTGATCCAGTCCAGTCAGTTGATAAAAATGAGTTGTCCCTGTAATTCAAACGGTCAGCCTTGTCACATACTATGTCACGCTGAATCTTCTTGGGATCTTCGTAAATGTTACGCGATTCTGTGGAGTGCTCAGCCAGTTGTACGTTGATTTTTGTGAGCAGGCTGTTCCGCTCATCGGAGCAGATGGAACCCTTGTCGTCGTAACCGACGGAGAGCCAGTTTTGTTCACGATTTCACACACAATCGTTGCGTGATCTCTTTGAATTCTTTGCACTTGGATAAGACGCAAGCATCATATTACGTATGCAATGCTATTTCACTTTCTGATTATTATAATAATGGCGAAGGCATATAAGATTTCTTGGGAAATTTAGACACCGTATTTATGAATTTGATACATATTGAAATCGTTTGCCTTCGTGAATTGAAGTGAAATGATTTCAGTAAGTTGATACCGACTTCAGTAGCGAAAAGATTCTTTATTTAGCATTATGCAGGTATCTATTGAACA
>NC_142949.1:28157274-28164774 GCF_046866305.1 Octopus bimaculoides | reverse complement strand
AGAAGGGGAGAAAGAAAGAAAGAAAGTGAAAAGAAAGAAAGAAAAAAAGAAAGAATGAAAGAAAGAGAAGGGGAAAAGAGAGAGAGATAGAACTGAAAGAAAAGAAGCAACGAAGGGTAGGCAAGTAATGGAAGAAGAAGAAGAAGAAGAAGAAGAAGAAGAAGAAGAAGAAGAAGAAGAAGAAGAAGAAGAAGAAGAAGAAGAAGAAGAAGAAAAAGAAGAAGAAGAAAAAGAAGAAAAAGAAGAAAGAGCATTTGAAAGAAAAGAAAGTGAAACCCAGCAGTAAATGAGTGTCTAAGTTAAAAGCTCATTTTATTCAATAGTGCAATGCTATTATAGTTGCTGCGGGGCTAATGTCAGCGATATATTAATTCATATTTATAGCATCCATTTTCCAATTTCTCACTTCTTACAACCAGTTTATAATCACATTTACATTTTTCATCCCTTCATTATCCTTCAGTTATTCCTTCTTTCCTTCATTCCTTCCTCTTTTCTTTTCTTCTTTCTTTTTTTTTTTTCCTTTTTGATATTTTATTTCGTATTTTTCGTTTCAATTTTCTCTCTACCCTTAATTACATTATCGAATCTACTCTTATCTTCCAGTTTTAAAGATGGCACAGGTACAGCATTGTGGGTAAGAAATTCGCTTCTTCGCAACAACATGAATAACATGATTACGGGTTCGTTTCCCTCTACTGTGCAATACTTCGACCAAGTGTCGTTCCTCCTCTTCGACAGTCCACGGGTCGACCGAAAACTTCGGAATGGACTTTGGTAAAGTGAAAATATGTGAAGGCCTGAGAAAGGAACTGCACCTGTTCTTGAAAGGGTAACTTGAATTGTCACCTGGTTTAACAGACCGAGTTGTTCTCAACTGGGATCCGTAAGACTCCTTGGGTTCCATGTAAAATTTTGTTCCTGAAACCCACAATAAATTGGTTTCATTTCTACGATACACAAAATGTTTTAACAATATCTTAAGACAATTTCTATTAATATTTAATTATAAAAATGCAATAGGATTTTTAAAACATAGAGTGACTATAGAGGGTCCACCCGAGTAAAATAGGAGTCAAAAGGATCCACAGGTAAAATTTGGTTGGGAAACACTGACTTAGACCTTAGGTGTGATTTGTAGAGTCAACTATCTTTCAAACACTCGAGCAAGGTTTTCTGAAATCTGAAACCAGGTCTGATTTCATGAACATGAACACGAGAGAAACATTAAAACCTCTGATGTCAAACAAGTCAGCTTCGAATCAGCGGCGCCCAAAAGCGATGCCAAATCAACTGCGCCAAAACGACTCAAACCCATTTTCTTCATCTACATATATTTCACTCTGTTTTTTTTTCTTTCCGTTTTTTCCTGATTTCTTTCAACCTAGTCTACTTCCTTCTTAAACACATAATCACTCTCATTTTATTAATTTTTATCATACAAACTACATAAATATTTCTATGTGGTCATTTTTTCGTCTTTTATCTTACATTAGCTTTTCTACACAGCGTCCAATGTGCTGTAGCCATCGAGGCGCGTCCACATCGTGTGTGTATATGTAAGATTTTAGACTAATGGTCTACGAGGTGACACTGCGTCAAACGTCAAATATTCATTCGGTTGAGTGGAATAGAATAAAGCGAAATGAATTGTCTTTCGGAGGAATACAAGGTACCACTCGATCCAGCAATCAGACCTATGAATTTCAGATCACCACTTCAACCCACCTAACCACTGGGCCACTGCGTCTTCACAACTTCCATGCTTAAATTCATTCAATTTTGCCTCATTTCATTTCTTTTCCGCCATCGCTTTCTCGTTTTGCTTTTGTTATTTTGGTGGGTTTTTTGTCATTTTCACAAAATTTTCTGGCAATATTTCGCTTCAATTTCGTTCGTTTTTCAGACACAGACACATATATGCACATACACTCAGACACATACACAGAGAAAAGAAATACACACATACTCAGATACGCTCGCATACATAGTGGCGCATGCGCACACTCATCTTTCTGCCCCATTCATTTTCTATCATTTTCACCGATTTTCGTCATTCAAACTTAATTTTTCCTCTTCGCTCAGTTTTCTTTCCTACTTTCAATCACTTTTGTTCAAGTTCATCTAATTTTTTGCCAATATTTACCAATTATCATTCTTGCACGTTTTTCGTTGTTTTTATGTTCTATTACTGCCTCTATGTGTGTGTATATATGCACATATATATATATATATAAGCATTATAAATATATATATATTTATGTGTGTGTATGTGTGTGCGCTTGTCTGTGTAATATATATGAATACATGTATATTACGGACACACATGAACGCATACATACATACCTAATACATACACACATATATATATATGTATATATATATATATATATATATATATATATATATATATATATATATATCCATTTGATGTTAAACATGTTTATGTCTATATATGTGTGTGTGTGTGTGTGTGAAGAGAGAGAGAGAGAGAGAGAAAATGAAAGAGATGGAGACAGACAGACAGACAGACAGACGGATACATACTTTCATAGAAATGTACAGTTCATAAATATGTATTTACGTGTATGTTTGTGTGTGAGACTATGTATAGCTTTGTCTACGAATATATATATATATATATATATATATATATATATATATATATATATATATATATATATATATATACATATGTATGTATGTAAATATGTATATATGTTTATAGTGGTTTTTTTAATCATATATTCTAGAATGTACTTGGCCATTCTACGAAGGTTTCCAAAGCATTCGACAAGAGTGGATTCAATTAGTATATTTGCCATATTCTCCTTCAGGAAACATTTGCCTTATTCTCTGTGGTTCACCAATGTTCTTCTTGCCTTCGAACGTGTTTCGCGAAATTAATGGGAGAAGTGGCGGTCAGGGGTGGGGGGTGGGGGGGGAGAGAATAAGAGAGAAATCGAGAGACGTTGAAAACGAGGGAGAGAACCAGAAAGACAGAGAGAGTGAGGAGTGAGACAGAGGAAGAAATATAAAGAAAAGATGTTGCGTGAGCGGGAGACAGAGACAGAGAAAGATACACACACACATACGCACACACAAACACACATATACATACATGCACACACACATATTTACATACATGCATACATACAGGCAGACAGATAGATAGATAGATAGAGAGAGAGAGAGAGAGAGAGAGAGCGAGAGAGAGAGAGATAAATAGATGGATAGATAGATAGATAGATAGATAGATAGATAGATAGATAGATAGATAGATAGATAGACAGACAGATTGATAGAGATAGATAGATAGATAGATAGATAGATAGATAGAGAGTGAGAGAGAGAGAGAGAGAGAGTGACAGAAAGAAGAATATATAATAAGAAATAAAGAAGGAAGAGAGAGTGTGTATGTGTGTGATTACAGAGAGAAAGGCAGAAAGAATTAGAGAGAGAGAGAGAAATATATAAAGGGAAATGAAAATGAAAAGGAGAGGGTGAGGGAGTGAAAGAAAATGATAGAGATTGAAGGAAGAGAAGGAGAGAGAGAGATAGAGAGGGGCAGAGAGGGAGAGGGAGATGGAAGAATAAAAGCAGAGAGAGAGAGAGAGAGTCTTATTGGGTAAACTGTATGAAATATTAACTTATGTACGTATGTTGGAGATGGCGGTGGGAACGCATACAGAAGAAGGATTGTATTATTTGGGTCGTAAGTAATTGTGTGTGTAGCAGTTGTGAGTATACATGTGTTTGTGTGTCTGTGTCCGTTAGCCTTTCCTTCTTTGTCTCCGTCTCTCTTTCTCTCTACTTCGTGTGTAGATCTGTTTGCGCATGTAGCAGAAATTTCGCTGTGTATTACTCTGTGTCAGTGTGTGTGTCAGTGTGTGTGCGTGTGTGCGTGTGTGTAAGTGTGTGTGTGTGTGTGTGTGTGTGTGTGTGTGTGTGTGTGTGTGTTTATTATAGATGGCGTACTATGAGGTGACAGACGTTGGCTCGCCGGCCAAAATGCTTTGCGGCATTTCGTCCGTCTTTACGTTCTGTGTTCGAATTGCCCCTCCCCCCCAAGAGATCGAGTTTTCTTTCCATACTTTCGGGCTCCGAGATCGAACAAGAGAAACCAACAAAAACAATATTAATATGTTTAATCTAACAATGGTAGTCAAATCATCGAGACAACAATCACATCAAATGCAGTTGTAGTAACAACAACAACAGGTTAAGCAATGTCATAAAAACCATCAAGAACTGCAACGCTAAGATCGTGACCTCCAACACCACCTTCATTATTGCCACCATAACAACCAATCAACGACAGAAACAACAGGAACAAGAATAGTAGTAGCAGCAGCATCAAAACTAACATCGCAATCAACGCTGTATCACCGCAAAAACAACTTCAACAATAACAAAACAACACATTTACTAACTCCAATCAGCAGAAACAACAGTAATAGTAACACTAACGCCACCTGCACCACCTAGAACAATAACAACAAAAAAAGGGAGATAAATCGACAAGATTTTTAAAGAGAGGAAAGATAAAAATGGCGGCTTTAACTATTAAAATAAAAAATGTCGGTCATATATAGAGAGAAAAAAATGGAGGATTTTGAAAACAGGAAGTTGGTGATAGTTGTTGTTGGTTGGTTTGTTGGTTCGTCAGTCGGTCGGTCGATCGGTCGGCTGGTTGGTAGTCGGTGTGAGGTTGTGAGGCATTTAAATGAAAAAATTTTAAAAATGAAAAAAATGGGAAGAATTAGTCAGGAAAATAGTATTATTTGAAAAGCTGCATCTGAAGTAGCTAATTGGATAAAATAAAACGCTAATTTTAGTGAGGTTGAGTCATAAAAATAGGTGTGAGTTGGTCGTTGAACGGACATGTTTGATTTTTATTCCTGAATACTAATAAATAATTAGAATGAAGTTAAGATGGCTGTTCGTTCTATTTATTTATTTTTTGTTCAGTTATGGTTTATTCTTCATTTTAACTTTTCTATTGTTGTTTTTATATTTCTTTTATCACGTTTAATTTATTTCTCTCTTCTTTTTATTTTTTTTAGTTCTCCTTCAGAGTAAAGTTGCTGTTTCTGTTGTTGTTGCCGTTGCTTCAGCTTTGTTGATTATTGTGTATGCTTCATTTTCTTCAGCAAACACTAGGATTGTTGTTTACTCTACCGTATGTGTATATATATATATATTTAAACGTGTATATGCATATGTGAGTTCATGACTCTGTGTCTTAATGTTGCCGCACATTTGTGCAGTGTGCATACATTGCGCATTGCATATATATATGTGTATGTATGTATATGTATGTATATTTGTATCTATCTATGCATACATGCATACATATACATTCATGTTACATATATGTACGAATACATTATATATATATATATATATATATATAGTTATCGCCAAGCCAACATGGCAGTCCCAAAATTAGGACGAAAGCTGCCGTGAATTAGCTCCAAGAAGCCATCGCCTCTAGCTAGCTATGTGACACACGAAACCTGTGTCCTTTATAACCTTCGAACAGGGGAGGTCAGCAGTGTCCCCCTGCTGGTTTGGCATCTGCAGACTAGACTAGTTTCAGGGTGTTGCCCCTTGTCAATGCAGAGTAGCCAAGCCTTAGCCAGGCGGCGCTGCTGACTATCTGCTCGAAGGTTATTTATCTAATTTCAGTGGAATCTATCCACTGGTTTTCAGAAATAGAGTTATTAATATTTCTAAGTCTCTCTAAAGGAGACTACGGCAGCGGTACTGGAAATTAATAGTTATCGCCAAGCCAACATGGCAGTCCCAAAATTAGGACGAAAGCTGCCGTGAATTAGCTCCAAGAAGCCATCGCCTCTAGCTAGCTATGTGACACACGAAACCTGTGTCCTTTATAACCTTCGAACAGGGGAGGTCAGCAGTGTCCCCCTGCTGGTTTGGCATCTGCAGACTAGACTAGTTTCAGGGTGTTGCCCCTTGTCAATGCAGAGTAGCCAAGCCTTAGCCAGGCGGCGCTGCTGACTATCTGCTCGAAGGTTATTTATCTAATTTCAGTGGAATCTATCCACTGGTTTTCAGAAATAGAGTTATTAATATTTCTAAGTCTCTCTAAAGGAGACTACGGCAGCGGTACTGGAAATTAATAGTTATCGCCAAGCCAACATGGCAGTCCCAAAATTAGGACGAAAGCTGCCGTGAATTAGCTCCAAGAAGCCATCGCCTCTAGCTAGCTATGTGACACACGAAACCTGTGTCCTTTATAACTATTAATTTCCAGTACCGCTGCCGTAGTCTCCTTTAGAGAGACTTAGAAATATTAATAACTCTATATATATATATGTATTCATATATCTATTAACACACACACACACACACACACATACACACACACATATATATATATATATATGTGTGTGTGTATGTGTGTGTGTATATCTATATACATACATATATACATATATATATATATGTATATATAAATTATTAAAGTGGCCATTCTTGACCCTGTGGACTTTGCCTTGGATGAAGAATTCGGATTTTAAGTTCAAATCCATTCGTACACCACTATGTTTCTTCTATAATGAGTATATCTGTCTGTCAGTTACTGAATACGCTCACGCATGCACACACACACACACACACACACACACACACACACACACACACACACACACACAGAAACAAAGACAAACATACAGACATACGTGTGTGTGTGTGTTTATTTGAGCTATGCCTATTATTTGTATCTAGACTGTGTAATTTGACACGGCGATATTTGCATATTTGTGCGACATGAAATCTTGTGTATCCATTTGCAAGTCTGGGTGTGAGTGTAAAGCAAGGTGACATTTTAACGCCAACATTGTTTCCAATATATTCCACTAAACTGCTATCTTACGCCTTGCAAAACTATGATAAAGATGATAAAGCTGTTAAAATAAGATTTTGAAGTTCGGGTGGAAAGATTTTCAATTTACGACGCTTCAATTGTAAATCAAAGAGTTTTCTGGCTCTAATTAAAGAAGTCTTGTTCGCTGCCATGCTGACATTATAGCACATATAGAAGATTATACGCAGAATCAAAATGGACAGATTTTCTGCTGCATGCAAAATCTTTGGCCTAACTATAATTTTAATGGAGGCCAAGCTGATACTCATACCGGCACCTGTGAAACAATATGTGAAGCCTAATATCTATGTAAAATCACCAGATTAGAAGTAGTGAATATAGTTTCATAATTGGGAAGAGCTGTATGTAGAAATGGCAGTCAGAGTACTGACATTGTATTTAGAATCGAAAACACAAGTACGGAAATCACACAAAAATCTGCTTTTATACGATGTGCGTACTGATAATACTCTTTTCTACTTCTTCTGCATATAGTAACCATGTGACAATTTTTGAGAGATTACACCAAAACTGACACAGATGAATGCTAAGGATAAAATGGTAAGATGATTTACTCTCAGAGACTGAAATACTCCAGAGTACTTGTA
>NC_142949.1:28144774-28152274 GCF_046866305.1 Octopus bimaculoides | reverse complement strand
ATAATTATATATAATTATTTATATTTATATATAACTATTTATAATTATTTATAATTATTTATATTTATGAAGAAATGATGAATTTTTTCATTACGAAATTTTTCGCTATTTTTTTCATTATGAGGTTTTTTTCACGCTGACTACTTGATAAATTCTTATAAAGAATTTATCCTATATTATATTATATATATATATATATATATATATATATATATATATATATATATATATATATATATATATATATATATATATATATATATATATATATATATATAATCTGTGTGTGCGTGTGTGTGTGTGTGTGTCTGTGCGCGTGCGTGTGTGTGTGTCCGTGTGTGTGTGTGTGCGTGTGTGTGTGTTGATGCACCAGAACTGATAAATTACAGGTCTTCATACTCCATAGCAAGAAGCCATCTCACAGCATTTCTTTTGTGATTGAATTAATCATTTTGACAAGTTTAGGGCAATTCCTGAGATTTATTTTCCGTAGCTATCAATCAAAGGGGTGGCGCCGCGATCGTTCCGCCATTTGGCAACAGGTATGCATGTGTAAATCGCTTACAGTGACACACCCAGATAAGGACAAATAGTGACACATGCATAGTCATGCCCACACCCGTGCAGATACCGGCACCCAAACGCACAAACTCCCACAAATGCACATAACCTGGGGTGTGTATTGCGTATATGTATATCGTTATGTATTTGTGTGAGTGTGTGTGTGTATATATGTAAAACTATATATAAATATACAAATTAAATACACACATTTATATATATACACACATATATGTTTACATACATATATACATACATGCACACGCGCACACATAGACACACATCCACATGTATGCATATGTATGCACGTATAAATGTGAATGCGTATATGTCTATAGATGCATACCTATATATTCGGTATACACGTGCTTATATACATACATACACACACATACACGTACATACACACATATACACACACATGCTCAGAAACATACGTACATAAACACATGCACGTACACATACACTCATACTTATCATAAAGCTGTTTTGGCCTTTATATTTTATTCTTTATTCTTTATTCTTTATGCTTTATACTTTATATTTCGTATTGTATTACAAAAAGATTGCATTGTACGTAGTCTGTAATTTCTTGATTTATTAGATGTTATTTAACCCCGAGTTAGCTCTGACTGGATCTACATATAATCAATACCATGTTAGCCCTGATCACCGGATCCCTTTTCCCTGCTACACTGATCCCTGAATCACATCACTAAATGCTTTGTCAAGATTTAGTCAGTAATTCCTGGGACAGTTATAGGGTACGAGGAATATTTGAGGAGACTTAGTTATCTCTTCAAATCAACTAAAGTTTTTTTTGATTTTTTAAAGATAATCCCCACCACCTATCCATGGCGGATAAAATACCTAATGTGAGAAATGAAAAGACATGCGCCATGCTTGCCATGTGTACGAAACACAGCGATTTACAATTCGTCCCCTTTCTAAATGTTGCATGATCTTTTGCACACAAGGTTTGGAGAGAATTGGAATCCTCTTCAGTAGAGGTGTATACTTCATTTCGATAAAGAGAAAAAGAATATTCTAACCCAGTGGTTCTCAACCGAGATCCGTTTAGCCCTTGGGGGTCCATATAAAGTTTTGCTGTTAAAATTTATCCCCAATAAATTGTTTGTACTTCTACAATACACAAAATATTTTAATAACTATTTTTATATAATTCCTAATATTTAATTATAAAAAATTTAATGGGACATTTTTTAAGATCGAATGGTTGGGAAGTTCCAGTAGAGTAAAATAGGAATCGAAGGGGTCCCTATCTTAAAATATAGTTGAGAAACACTGCTCTACGCGTTCGGACACAATAAGGATGCTGAAATTCGTCCAACGGGTTAGAAACATGATCGTTGATGATCGTAGAATATTAATGAATATTAATGAATATTAATGAATATTAATGAATGCCATCACCAAAAAAACTCCAGATGTCGGAGCGAATTATCAAAACTGTGGTTCACGAGGTCATTCGACACAAGTCGTATGCACTGACGAGAGGCCAATTCATATATTGGTTCCTTTCTGATGATAGCAACTTTTACTAAGACCAAAAGACTAGCGGAAGAAATGGCAAATGGTTATGCCCAGGTCATTCCCGTAGTTTCCAGAAGGATGCCTACAGAGCTTCCAGCAACTGTGATGGTTTTGGGAATGGTGAGTAACCAAGGTCATATCATGCCACCTCATCTTAGAATTAATGCTGCCGAATACGTTGAGGTGCTGAAGACAGTAGTTAAGCCCTCAATGGTTGAACTACGCAATGATAGGCCATATGCGTTTTAACAAGATTCAAAACCTTCTCAGAAAGCTCACGTAACCCAAGTATGAATGTCAGACAATCTTTACAATTATGTAATGCCAACTTGTGGCCTCCAAATTCACCAAATTTGAATCCGATGGACCACTACATTTGGAACGTTGTTGTTAGGGAAAATTATTGACATCCCCTCTCTACCAGGTTTTGCTGAGGGCCAACTTTGTCCAGGTAATATCTGAAATAAATTAGGACGATTTCGTCTAGGCATACTAACAATTTCGGCTCTGCATTGAAACAGTCATCAAAGCTGAAGTTTGATTCACAGAATAATCATATAAATAATATAAATAATAATCATATAAATAATCATATAATAATAATCATTTAAATATTAATCATTCACAAAATAATCATATAATAATCATATATTAATACACATACTTTTTGCTAGATTAGAATTGTTTCGTTAAAGTATTAAATGTGTCCTGAAATACCTTTCGACCCCTACATATATCTAAATATATGTACTTACGTACTTATACATACGTACATGCTTACATACATATTTTTATATACAGCCATACACGCACGAACATTATATAAGCATGTAAAATTTGAACCGTGATTCTTTCGCTTCGCTTATGAAACAAAGGAAAACATACGTAAAATAATTAGAAAAAGAAAGCGCTCATGGTATTATAAAGAAACATTTTTGTCACACTTATAACACGAATTATACTTAACTTCCTTTTGCTATTGAATGAAATTATTAATAAAGAATATAATTAATACATGTACTTAATTATAATTGCTTCACTAATTAAATTTAGATATATTGCATTTGTTAATTATACGGATAACAACTGAATAAGTATTTCTAAAACACACGAATTTCATTTGAGAGAATAGTTTAATATTGAAGTTCTACTTAAATGTATATGCATTAAGAATTACTAAAGATGTGAAGTATGGAAAGAAACTCCCAGGAGAGCTGAATAGCCGGAGGTCTTCATAAAAGAAATTCATCTCAGGTAAGTGTTTGGGCCCCCAACTTCTTACACAAGTTACTACTTGTGCATAATTATATATGATAATCATAATTATATATGATAATTATATATGATAATTATAGAGATAACGATCTAATTCGTATTTCAAAAAATATGTGAATTTCACTTGAGAGAATGATTTAAAACTGAAACAATAAATTCTGCTTAAATCTATAAACGTTGAGAATTATTACAGTTATAATATTGAGAATTAATACAGTTATAATATCTGGGGGAGTGGAGGCGCAATGGCCCAGTGGTTAGGGCAGCGGACTCGCCGTCACAGGATCGCAGTTTCGATTCCCAGACCGGGCGTTGTGAGTGTTCATTGAGCGAAAACATCTAAAGCTCCACGAGGCTCCGGCAGGGGATGGTGGCGAACCCTGCTCTACTCTTCCACCACAACTTTCTCTCACTCTTACTTCCTGTTTCTGTTGTGCCTGTATTTCAAAGGGTCAGCCTTGTCACACTGTGTCACGCTGAATATCCCCGAGAACTACGTTAAGGGTACACGTGTCTGTGGAGTGCTCAGCCACTTGCATGTTAATTTCACGAGCAGGCTGTTCCGTTGATCGGATCGACTGGAACCTTCGACGTCGTAAGCGACGGAGTGCCAACAACAACAACAATATCTGAGGCAGAGTTATCTAGTTATTGTTAACTTTAAGTGACAAAGAATGAGGTTGATGATCCGCAAGTCGGAGTGATAAGTGGCGGGGAGAGGGAGGTGCAAGTGAAATTAGGACAGTTTATTCTTCAAGTGGAATTGTGTATGTATATATACACACACGCGCGCACGAGTAAGCACATAAATGCAAGACAAGGTGGAAGAAAATAGTACTCGAATACTGGAGGTAGAGTAATATGCTTTTATTAAAACTTCAAAACCTGTGACTCAAAGTTCCACGTTCAGAGACCTAGTTGCCCTGTCTAGAAATCGAAACCACGATCTCACAATCATGAGTCCAACGCCCTTACCACTAAGCCATGCGCCTCCACTATACACACACATGTACGTATTTGTGTGTGTGAGCGGAGGTGGGGGGTTGTTTGTACTTACGTATGATTTACATATGTTGATATGCCCCCTTTCTCGCCCAGCTGTATCCACTGGGGGCAAAGAATCTCTGATGCTGAAAGACTCGAACGCCCTTGAGATTCCTGAAACCTCACTGACGTTTCTTAAAAGAAAACTACACTGTAGCGCAAATCCACGGCAAGCACGCGTAATTTTACGCGCACTCGCACGTGTATTTGTTTTTGCACGTTAGTATGGATGAGTGTATGCGTGCATGAAGTGTGCAACCTTGCTCGTTCGTGTGTGTGTGCGGTGGGGCGGCACAAACTTGTAGGTGTATGTGTTTTAACTCCACATCGCATGTAGTGTTTAGGCATTTAATTGCACGTCGCCATTTTAAGATCCACGTGGGTACTTAACTTTAATCCTGTACATGGATTTATTGGGATTACTGTCAGCGTCCCAGTTTACGTGGGACAAGAAGGGAGAAATGCTTAGGAATATTTTGTTTATTATTTCTGTTGTCTTGTTTGTATTTGTTATTTCTCTTTTTCTCTCGATAAATTCGGTTAATCCTCATCAAAATCCATTCATTCATGCTGCGAATATCTTGTGGATCGGCCGCTGTTTCGTATCTTAAAGGCAGTATCATCTCGTTTAAAGCCAGCCTATTACTGCTCTGGCATTACGATTGCGTCGTAATTCTTTCTTCTTCTTCTTCTTCTTCTTCTTCTTCTTCTTCTTCTTCTTCTTCTTCTTCTTCTTCTTCGTCGTCGTCGTCGTCGTCGTCATCGTCGTCGTTATTCTCTCCTTTATCTCTTACTCCTCTTTCTCCAATTCTTAACTCTCCTCCTATAACCTCCTCGATCTTCTTCTCCTACTCTTCCTTCCACTCCTTGTTCTTTTTGTTGTTCTTCTTCTTCTGCTTCTTCTTTTTCTTCTTCTCCTTGTTGTTGTTGTTGTTGTTGTTGTTGTTCTTCTTCTTCTTCTTCTTCTTCTTCTTCTTCTTCTTCTTCTTCTTCTTCTTCTTCTTCTTTTTCTTCTTCTTCTTCTTCTTCTTCTTCTTCCTGTGCCAACTTGAGGCATTCGGCCACAAAGTGTGCCACTGTCTCCTTCTAAGTACCACAGGCTCTACATTTTTCTGGCACATTCTCTCCATATATATATTTTCCCTCAATTTCTTTGCTTTTATCGCTTCAACTTGGGCTTCTACAATTAGGTTATCTGTGTCTTCCTCTTTTA
This sequence comes from Octopus bimaculoides, assembly GCF_046866305.1. Lineage (NCBI taxonomy): Eukaryota > Metazoa > Mollusca > Cephalopoda > Octopoda > Octopodidae > Octopus > Octopus bimaculoides. The sequence continues at coordinate 28,146,627 of NC_142949.1, read as the reverse complement.
ATCAAACCCAGGATTTTGTTCCAAATACGTCTTCAGTGGTTCTCTAAAACTGGCCATGCGGGGGTTATCCTTCGATCTGTCTGACATACTCTCTTTGTATTTCTTTCTTGTCCTTTTCTCCTATTACGTACTTCATCACCTGTTCCTTATTAATTGTCTTTAGTAGATTTTCTTTACTGCTCTGTAAATACTCTACTAAACTTTTTCTTTCCATCTGTACACATTCTTCTACTGCTATTAAGCCTCTTCCACCCTGGTCTCTCCTCAAGTACAACCGGTTGATATCAGCTTTCGAATGTTGGGCTCCATACATCGTCAACAACTTCCTAGTTTGTTTGTTTTTTTTGTCTGTGAAGTTTCTTTATATTGTTTTGGTTGAGATTATTATTCTTTCAGTCTCCTTCTACCAAATCCACTCGCAAGGCTTTGGTAGAACCGAAGCTATAGTAGAAGATATTTGCCCAAGGTGCCACGCAGTGAGATTGAACCCGAAACCAACCATGTGGTTGGGAAGTAAGCTTCTTAACACACAGCCACGTCTGCGCCTATAGCTACGCCTAAAAGATTTTATCTTTGTGATCAAAAAGTAATCACTTTTTAGAAGCTATTAATTTTCTGGGTGTCAAAAGAAGTTTTATGGTCAGTGTGTCATATGGGGGAAAATAATGTATGATTATAAATCGTTGATTCATTGAATCCAGAAAATATTCTTGTTTTTTTGTGAATTAGAATAATAGAGAATAAATGTGCAATTAATAGACGCTAATATTTTTATGGAGTTTATTCTGCTAATGGGAAAAAACAGGTCACCTTTGAAAAAGAATATTTTAAATATATATATATATATATTTATTACAAATTTTTGTTCAGAAGTTGTTTTATTAGAAATTACCAGTTTTTAAACATCCATATAAATAAATTTCATAATAAAACTAATTTAAAACAAGATATAAAATTTTGTTACTTTTTGATAATTTTTACAAATTTCATTTTTATTAAAGGTTTTCAATTTTTTTTTCAAAAGTGACGTATTCTAGTATTAATAATTCATTACTTTTTTCTCTAATAATACTTAGGGGTCTTTTGAAAAATTTGAAATTCCAAGATGGAGTACATGAGCGAAAAAAGTGCTGAGAACTACTGTTACAATGGATATCTTTTTTCTGATTTGCCTGTTGTGAAATAGTTCCTACCTCTTTGTATTCGTACTGAATAGATTTTCGTTTTTGTTATATATGTGTATATATATATATATATATATATATATATATATATATATATATATATATATATATATATATATGAGTATATGCATATATATGTACATGTATGTATATACCTTCATCCACATGTACATATAGATACATAACTGGGTGCATGACGTGGCAAAAGAACATGGACAAAATGGTAAACAAGGTGCAACAAACAAGCAGGCCACATAGAAACATCCCCTTCATCAGCTGCCATATTAAAACCCCGGCGTTTCGGAGAATTAAAGCAGTACGCATCGTTAAAATGGTTCTTCCCACGAACACAAATTAAATTGTTTTCGTGGAGGGTAGTGGCGGACGGAAAACAAGACAGGAAAACGAAACGGTGAAATAAACAAACAAAAAGGCTGTATATTTTAAATTGGATTTTCGGTGGTGCATTTTAAAATCAAGGCGGTGAGATGGCTGAAATCGTTATCCCCTTTTTACGCTCTGCGTTTAAATCCCACCAGTCAGGATCGATAAAAGTGCCAACCAATCAAGTACTGAAGTCAATATAATCAACTTGAACCTTATCTTCAAAATTTGCTGGCCTTCAACCCTGCAACGGACCGGCGTCCTGTTTAGGGGTGATGTTGTGGT
>NC_142949.1:28129774-28137274 GCF_046866305.1 Octopus bimaculoides | reverse complement strand
TTATACATGCCATTATTATATTTGTGAAGGCGTGTAGCATTGTGATTACGGTGCTGCAATCACGATAGTATGATCGTTGTTTCGATTCCAAGATGGGGCGGGTCGTTGGCTCTTGAGCAAAACACTTCATTTTATGTTTTCCGGTTCACTCATCCATAAATGTGTTCCAGCAATAGTTGAGAAATTTACCCTGCGATGGACTGGTGTCCTATTCAGGTGGAAGTGTTGTAACTTCCGTCAACTGTTCGACATGAAAGCCAGATTTATCTCTGGTTTCATGAATTCTAGAGCATATAACAGATCCTAATGTTCCAAGAACACGAGTGCATTTTATTCCCCACTCACACATATATATATATATAATTATCAAAGCGGACAATTTTGCAATGGCTCCATAACTACCGTCTCGGCTATAACCTTGGAGCCCTAGTAATCCGTTACAGCACTTACCTAACGTACCTAATCGTTTAGATCACCTGTGAACTAAACCCCATACTTTGTATATATATATATATATATATATATATATATATATATATATATATATATATATGTATGTGTGTGTGTGTGTGTGTGTGTGTGTGTGTGTGTGTGTGTGTGAGTGAGTGTGTGTATGCATATATATATATATATATATATATATATATATATATATATATATATATATATATATATATATATATACATATATATATATTTATATAAAATTAAAATTAGGGTTCAGCAAAAATTGCTTAAGCCATGAAAAGTGGCTTAACCCCGGCTTAGATTAGTCCTAGGGGGTCATAGCAAGCCACAAGCGCCAAAAAATTACATTCTCTGGAGTCTGTCACACGTCTACCTTTTACGGTCCGATCGATCATACACATTTTCATCTCTTTGCATATGCTTCTCTTTTCATGCACAGTCAGCCAGCCTACACACACACTCATTGAAAGCCTCACATTTGTACATCATTCAGATACACTAATGTAATCCACTCACACAATCCACGTGTCTTTATAAATAGTTTACATATCGCCATTATACTTCACATGGTTTTATATGAACTATATATTTAAAAACACCCCATATATACACAAATTCCTTTTAATGATAACTACTTTTCTCCTGGTCATTAATATATATGTTTATATACACATATGTGTATAATAAGTGAAGAATGAAGTATATGGTACTACATATATACTCCATGGTTTAGAAATGTTTCGACAACGTACAGGCGACCAATCAAATATGTCTATAGATATGGATAATAACAAGGATTTTGTCATAGGCACTGTAATGTAAATGACAAAATTGCTCCAGTGGTCATGTACGTGTGTGTTCTCATAATTGTCACATTTAACGATCTGCTTGACTGTAACAGGCAATGAGATTTTCTTTATTGATCTGTTTTTAAATCTCTTGAAATGTAATTTTATTCGTTTAATCCATTAATTTACGAATGTGTCTATTTTAATAGCTTTTATCATAATTATTTTTAAATATTTGATTTCATTATATTATGGAATACTCCAGCAATCCTCATTACGTTCAGATTTGGACATACTTGGATTTACGAATACAACTCCTCATATGAGAATTTATGTATGCGTATGTGCGGGCTTTTGTGTATGAATAGATGTGTGTGTTCTCTATGAACAGCATGAGTGTGTGGAGTGTGTATGAAGATATGCAAATATATACGCATGTCTGAGTGCTTTTATGTATATTTGAGCGTATGTGCGTGTACCTATGTAGGTGTATACATTGCGTAAATGTTTCGTCATAAAACTTTAGGTCATGTAGTCTCTTAATGATTTTCTGCCAAATGAAATTGGTAAAATGCTCTGAAAAATGCTTTTGCTTTTGTTTCTCGCAAATAAATATTAGGCATTATATAGATTCGAAATTCGGAGTAGATAAAACAGGGGACAACTGATGAAGGGAATATTCTTTATGTTGACTGTCTCGTTTATCTATTTGTTTCTTTCGTTGTTCGAAAAAGGGTTCGTTTTCTGTTTTTGTTTTTTATGTTCTCGTTTCTCATTGTGCCCACGTTTTTTTGATATCCTGTACCCATATATACATGTATATATACATACATATATATGTAGGTACGTACATATATGTATGCATATATGCATATATTTATATGTTATTTATATTATATATATATATATACTTATTGCATGTGTATATATATATATATATATATATACATATATATACATACTTTTGTGTGGAAAGTAGCTGGCTTACCAACTACATGGTTCCGGGTTCAGTCCCCCAGCGTGGCAACTTGGGCGAGTGTCTTCTACTATAGCCTCGGGCCGACCAAAGCCCTGTGAGTGGATTTGGTAGACGGAAACTGAAAGAAGCCCATCGTATATATATATGTATATATATATATATATCCATCTCTCTCTCTCTCTCTATATATATATATATATATATATATATATGCGTGTGTGTGTGTGTCTGTGTATGTGAATATATATATATATATATATATATATATATATATATATATATATATATATATATATATATATATATATATATATATATACATATATATATACATATATTTATATGTACATACATACATATATACATACATACGCGTGTATATATGTATATATTTGCGTATAAGTGCATGCATTTTAATTTATCTGAGCACTTGTATGCATTCGCTTATTTCTCTTTTTTCGGTGTATTTTTCTCCTTAAGATTCTTTCAGTTTCTCGATGAGACTATTTGAAATATATACATTTTTCAAGTGGTCCTTCAATTGTAATTTTCAATCGAACTTTTGAGAATGAATTGTAATTTACTCTGTATAAAGAAACAAAACGCGACACTTGAAGTTAGTTTGTTAAGTGGCACGCACACAACTCTCCACAATTCATTGAGTTTCGTAACTTTCTACCGAATAAAAATAACAATTAAGTAATAAAATAATAAATTATATACTTACAGGCGCAGACGTGACTATGTGGTAAGAAGCTTGCTTCCCAACCACATGCTTCCAGGTTCAGTCCCACTGTGTGCCACCTTGGTCATGTAGCTTGCACTATAGCCACGGTTCGACCAAAGCCTTGTGAGCGGATTTGGTAGACTGAAATTGAAAGAAACCCGTCTTAGATATATACATATGTGTCTGTGTGTGTGTGTGTGCGTGCGTGCGTGCGTGCGTGTGTGTATGTGTGTGTGTATGTGTGTGTGTGGTTGTGTCTATGTTTGTCTCCCCATCATCACTTGACAACCGATGTTGGTGTGTCTACGTCCCAGTAACTTAGCGTTTCGGTATACGAAACCGATAGAATAAGTACTAGGCTTTTAAAAAAATGTCTCGACTAAAAGGCGGTGCTCCAGCATTGACTGAAAAGAGTAAAAGAATAAAAGAGAGTACGCACACGTGTATACACATATACGTGAAGGCGTACATGGTTATATATACACAAAGTTATTATTCATACTTTACTCGGACTGGTCCATCTCTCGCAGGGGGGCGTAGTAACTCTCATCACAATTCGCACCCATTCTAACTCTGGGATTGCACTGCCCCCTGGTCCTATGTATTCCGATTGTAGTCTGTTTGTGGGTATATAGCAGAGTGCTTGAAATTTATCATCCTTGACCTGTATATATATGCGTGTGTGTGTGTGTGTGTGTGTGTATGTGTGTGTGTGTGTGTGTACATACACATATATACATTTACATATGCATATATAACATCTTTCATCTGACTTTATATTATCTGATTTTTCTATCTTTACATCTATTTATCTAACTCCTTTACTATCTTATATATGTGTGTATATGTGTGTGTGTGTACACATGTGTGGAGGCGCAATGGCCTAGTGGTTAGGGCAGCGGACTCGCGGTCGTAGGATCGCGGTTTCGATTCCCAGAGCGGGCGTTGTGAGTGTTTATTGAGCGAAAACACCTAAAGTTCCGCAAGGCTCCGGCAGGGGATGGTGGCGAACCCTTCTGTACTCTTTCACCACAACTTTATCTCACTCTTTCATCTTGTTTCTCTTGTATCTGTATTTCATAGGGACCAGCCTTGTCACACTCTGTGTCACGCTGAATCTCCCCGAGAACTACGTTAAGGGTACACGTGTCTGTGAAGTGCTCAGCCATTTGCACGTTAATTTCACGAGCAGGCTGTTCCGTTGATCGGATCAACTGGAACCCTCGTCGTCGTAACCGACGGAGTGCCAGCCAACCAACCAACCAACCAACCAACCAACCAACCAACCAACCGTATACATGTTTATAGCTCTTACTGCATGTGTTTCTTTGTTAATCTTTTTATCGTCTGTTTGACTGTTGAGTCTGTATTTCCATGGCTCTGTATTCTTAGTGAATGGATTTGAGAATAAGAAGAATTGAAATATTTGATAATAAATCTAAGTTCATAATTAACTTTTAAAAATGAAGAATTAATGATTAAGTATTTAAGAATTTAAACATAAAATATCAATATAATCTAAAAATATTAATGTATTTTTAATAATTATTTTCATAATTAACAAATGAACTGGAAAATATATACATTGTGAATGCTTCAATAACGGAAAGAAGACAATTATGGTTATATGAGTTAATATGGAAATGAGAATAAATGTGAAAATTATATTTGTAACAAAAATAATAATATAAATAGAAAATATATATAACTCAAATATAATGAGAAAATAATGAATAGACATATAACGAAGACTAGAAATAAATGTTGTATATGGAGTATATGATATGTAACGTAAATATAACATAAAATGAAACAAGGAAGTGACGGAAAATGATATGTCTAATAAAAAGTAAAGCAAATATATGCGTGTATGTATGTATGTATGTATGTATGTATGTATGTATGTATGTATGTATGTGTGTGTGTGTATGCACACACACACACACACACATATGCATGATCGTATATGCATGCATACTTTTATGTAAGACATATGTATGTATGTATTAAACTATTAGGCCTTCTAGGATGAATTTGTAGGAAATTTTTGCGTAAAATATTATTGATCGATGTTTATTGATTTATCCAATCTGTCTCAGAAGGTAACTGTTCCCCTGTCGATGCTATCAGAACAACTCAGACTTATCTCTTATTAAATACCGTAAAATTCTGAATATAAAAGAGACATCAACAGAAAACAGATGCATAAATACAACTAGGCAGATAAATAGATATACATATATATAAAAGAAAGACAGTTAGATGGGGGAATAGCTAAATGTATCGGATCTATACATTTGTACCTGATAAGCCAGTATGTATACATAACACTATATTATAAACACTTCGATTATTAAGCTCCAAATAATCTCAGATTTAGCAGATCTATAATCATAGGATTTCCAGCACACAGGACATTGTCATAGCTTTCATATATAATCTAATATGTCTACATTATCAATTTGACTAAGACATTCTGGTTTGTCGAGAGGGTGATTTGATTGACAAATAAGTCTCATGAAGATGTAGAACGTTCCACATTTCGCAAACTATTATAATTCTTTGTTGGTAGAGAAGGCTACTTTGTGTGCGTGTGTGTGTGTATGTATGTATGTGTGTGTGTGAATGTAAGTGAGTATGTACTATCTATTTTTTACGTGTTTCACCAATTTGCCTGCGACCATGCCAGAGTACCGCCTTGAAGAATTTCTAGTCCAACGAAGTGTGGACTAGACGGAGTGCCATGATATATATATATATATAAACTACTTTCAACGTATACATATATATATACATATATATATGTAAATATACATATACATACATACATATATATATATATATATATATATATATATATATATATATATATATTATACGCCTGACACACCACGCACACACACACACACACACACACACACACACACACACGCACACACACACACAAATGCACTATACACCTCTATACACACTACCTACTCAACATATACATCTAGAAATACACAAATATATAGACGCTCACAGATAAACCTATTGTGTGAAACTAAAGTGGGTGACTAGTTGCTCTGTTGTCTTGTTCACCTTTCACCTACTTCCCCAACATATTAGTGGGTTAAGTTTTCTGACCGAGTTAATCAAAAGTGAACTGACACCATCCAGTGAGACACGGTTTCAAATCACTAACTCGCTACAAAGAGTTTATGATGCTTCAGTGGTCTCTTTATTAATTTTATCGAACCACACATCAACCGCCTTCTTTCATATACACCCATGCGCACACGCAAGCACACATTCATAAACGTACAGGCACTCATATATATACACACGTGTACACCTACACATAAGTAGGCACACGCGTAGATGGTTATTTACACATACACATGCTCGCGTGTACCAAGCACACACATACACATTGATATATATATATATATATATACACCCATTCTTATAAGCATAGCGACACTCACAATCCATACAAATATACACATAATACATATGACAGGTCGGGGTCTCCTAAGCACTGTTATAAACAACGGAAGTGAATGAGAACACCATAACTTAGTGTGTATTCGTGGCAGAGTTTTTGTGTCAATTTGTGCCAAGGGGCTTCATTCTGTTGCTTTAGCTTGGTTACCATAGGGACAGTGCCGATACTTTTTGAACAAGGAAATCCAAGAGAATGTGACGAAGTAGCTGCTCGTTATCCTCCACACACAAAAAAAAGTTCCGAAAATGCTTCCTTCATATGAAAACGATACAGGATAAAGCGTGTGGCTTCAGAATGGGACAACTTCGAAGGAGATTGAATACTGAATTGATATGTGCTGCAGTTTTCTCTTTGTAGGACCAGTATGGATACTTCTTGATGAGATCTCGTTCAAATGACATTAATACGTACTCATGAAGGCGCATAGATCAGTAGCTGGAGCATCGGCCTCACAAACATGAGGTAGCGAGTTCGATTCTCAGACCGGGCTGGGTGTTGTGTTCTTGAGCAAGACACTATATTTCACGTTGCTCCAGTTCACTCATCTGCAGAAATTAGTTGCGACATCACTGGTGCTAAGTTGTATCAGCCTTTGCCTTTGATTTGGATAACATCTGTGGCATGGAAACGAGAGGCTGGTTTTGCATGGACGACTGCTGGTTTTCCATAAACAACCCTGCCCAGATTTGAACTTCAGAGGGGAACTTTCTTGGTGCATTCCCATGGCCATTCATGACCAAAGTGGGATCTTTACATTTTCCCCATACATCAAAACGTGTGGAGAGGTGAGGCTGGTATACATGTGTGACTACTGGTCTTCCATAAGCAACCTTACCCGGACTTGCTCCTTGAAGGGGAACTTTCCAGGTGCAATCCTATGGTCATTTATGACCAAAGAGGGTCTTTACTCTTTACTCTATGTACATGTAATGGTGTAGAGAGTTGAGGCTTTTATGCATTGGTGACTGCTGGTCTCCCATGAAAAGGCGGTGAGCTGGCCGAAACGTTAGCACACCGGGCTAAATCCTTAGCGGTGTTTCTCCTGCCGTTA
>NC_142949.1:28119774-28122274 GCF_046866305.1 Octopus bimaculoides | reverse complement strand
GCTCAGTATGAAAAAACCTTTATCGGTAAAACCATTTATAATCATAAATATACAGGGATTAGCAGTAGCCTGCTTCTCCAACATACTGAGAATTCAGAAATAGCAGTCAAAGAACTACTGCTTCCAAACTACAAATTTTTCTCTAATGGATAGCGATATCTATGGCACACACAAAACAAAAAACAGAAGAGAAGAGTAAAAACAAACCTGCCTTTAGTTAATTGGGTACGACGTTTCACGGTTAAGGGTATGAATTCCCCCATTCCGATCTTCAGCCACGATATTCGAATAAATTTGCCAATGTCTAAATAACTCACGTTAATTTTGACCATGCGACATCAAGACCACGTGAGGCAGACACTAAGAAGTTATTTAGACATTGGCAAATTTATTCGAATATTGTGGCTGAAGATCGGAATGGGGGAATTCATACCCTTAACCGTGAAACGTCGTACCCAATTAACTAAAGGCAGGTTTGTTTTTACTCTTCTCTTCTGTTTTTTGTTCTGTGTGTGCCATAGATATCGCTATCCATTAGAGAAAAATTTGTAGTTTGGAAGCAGTAGTTCTTTGACTGCTATTTCTGAATTCTCAGTATGTTGGAGAAGCAGGCTCCTGCTAATCCCTGTATATTTATGATTATATATATATATATATATATATATATATATATATATATATATATATATATATATATATATATATATATATATATATATATATATACATATAGTTTAGGACAATCAGTAAGTTGTCATAGTAGGACTCAGAGTTTCAAACGCCGGAGCTAAGAGCTACGATGCATTTTCATCGGCTATTGAATCTCTGAGTCCCATTATGACAACTTACTGATTGTCCTATACTATACATATATAAATTCCTCTATCTACCTAATATCGAGGTCTCATTGTTTTGTTGTCATTTTTTATTATTATTATTATTATTATTATTATTATTATTATTATTATTATTATTATTATTATATACAAACATAACTTCGGGCCGACGAAAGCGTTTTGAGTGCATTTGGTAGATGAAAACTAAGAGAAAACGATCGTGTGTATGTATGTGTCTGTGTGTGCGTTTGTGTGTGTGTGTTTGTTGTCTCCCCATCACTGGTGCGTTTACAAATGGTGTATATATAGTTCATCATTATATAAGGACGAACTGGAAAAGATATCTGAATGACAGCTTTATCATTTGGAATGAGACCATTGATAAACGTTTGGAATTTAAATCAATACTATATAATATAAACCCTAACATTCAAGATACAGGGACGTAAACAGACCAACACAAAAACATACCCCAACCACCCACGCGTACACAAACGACGGGATTCTTTCAGTTTCTGTCCACTAAGTTCGCTCACAAGGCTTTGGTCAGCGCGGGGCAATAGTAATAGTAAAAATGTCCGAGTTGCTGCGGAGAGGGATGAACCAACAACCATGTGGTTGGGAAGCTAGTTTCTTAACCGCTCGACCATTCCTTCGCCTGTATAGTAAAGAAAACACAAAAACAAACAAAAGTATAATAATTCTTTCTTTTAAAGGCACGAGGCCTGTAATTTTGGGAGAGGGCTAATCGATTATATCGTCTCTGGTGCTCAACTGACAATTATTTTATTGACCCCCGGAAGAATGAATTTGAACTCACATCGTAAAGAAGGGCGAAATACCGGTAAGCGTTTTGCCCGGCGTACTAACGATTCTGCAAGCTCACCACTTAATAAAACGAAAGAATAAAAATAAATAAAAAATTGAAAACAGTTTCCGTTTCATCTCCACATTCTTGAGTATTTTTTTTCACCCCGCTGTAATTATAATTTCAACACCCGCTATCAGATCTGATGACTTACCTCACAAGACACCGCCAAAATACCCAGAAGTAATTTTAAGTTTCACTCACTTAACTTTTTCTCAGCATCATTGTTTCTCTTACAGCCAGGCTGAAGTCTCTTTGTTCTTGCTTACTTCGCACGGCATTTTATCATCCTATTTATAATTTAATTCTTAGATCTTTAATACTTTTTTATTATCATCACTCTTTCTCTTTACAGCTGTCACTCAACTCAGACGCTATGCTTTATTAGTTGGCTTCCTTCAAGACAGAATATAGCCGATATCTATATATATATATACATATACACATATATATATATATATATATATATATATATATATATATATATATATATATATATATATATATATATATATATATATATATATATATATATATATATATATATATATATATATATATATATATATGTATATATATATCTTGATATACATTGTTTTTTTTCTTGTTCTATTTGCTTCTTCGTTTACTATTTATTACTTTCTCTATTCTGTACCAGACAGTCTTTATAGTCCTACTACAAATACTAGAATAAATTTCAAATTAAAGAAGACCTATACCTCCTCGTATTCACAGTTCTGTATATCGTTTTTGTGTCAAACGTTTTAGCGGTACCATTCCAAATGTCTTTATTCCC
>NC_142949.1:28107772-28110272 GCF_046866305.1 Octopus bimaculoides | reverse complement strand
TAGGACAAGGAATCGTCAATTAGTAATAAAATTAATAATTAACAATTTTGCCGGGTAGCTCAGTATGAAAAAACCTTTATCGGTAAAACCATTTATAATCATAAATATACAGGGATTAGCAGTAGCCTGCTTCTCCAACATACTGAGAATTCAGAAATAGCAGTCAAAGAACTACTGCTTCCAAACTACAAATTTTTCTCTAATGGATAGCGATATCTATGGCACACACAAAACAAAAAACAGAAGAGAAGAGTAAAAACAAACCTGCCTTTAGTTAATTGGGTACGACGTTTCACGGTTAAGGGTATGAATTCCCCCATTCCGATCTTCAGCCACGATATTCGAATAAATTTGCCAATGTCTAAATAACTCACGTTAATTTTGACCATGCGACATCAAGACCACGTGAGGCAGACACTAAGAAGTTATTTAGACATTGGCAAATTTATTCGAATATTGTGGCTGAAGATCGGAATGGGGGAATTCATACCCTTAACCGTGAAACGTCGTACCCAATTAACTAAAGGCAGGTTTGTTTTTACTCTTCTCTTCTGTTTTTTGTTCTGTGTGTGCCATAGATATCGCTATCCATTAGAGAAAAATTTGTAGTTTGGAAGCAGTAGTTCTTTGACTGCTATTTCTGAATTCTCAGTATGTTGGAGAAGCAGGCTCCTGCTAATCCCTGTATATTTATGATTATATATATATATATATATATATATATATATATATATATATATATATATATATATATATATATATATATATACATATAGTTTAGGACAATCAGTAAGTTGTCATAGTAGGACTCAGAGTTTCAAACGCCGGAGCTAAGAGCTACGATGCATTTTCATCGGCTATTGAATCTCTGAGTCCCATTATGACAACTTACTGATTGTCCTATACTATACATATATAAATTCCTCTATCTACCTAATATCGAGGTCTCATTGTTTTGTTGTCATTTTTTATTATTATTATTATTATTATTATTATTATTATTATTATTATTATTATTATTATTATTATATACAAACATAACTTCGGGCCGACGAAAGCGTTTTGAGTGCATTTGGTAGATGAAAACTAAGAGAAAACGATCGTGTGTATGTATGTGTCTGTGTGTGCGTTTGTGTGTGTGTGTTTGTTGTCTCCCCATCACTGGTGCGTTTACAAATGGTGTATATATAGTTCATCATTATATAAGGACGAACTGGAAAAGATATCTGAATGACAGCTTTATCATTTGGAATGAGACCATTGATAAACGTTTGGAATTTAAATCAATACTATATAATATAAACCCTAACATTCAAGATACAGGGACGTAAACAGACCAACACAAAAACATACCCCAACCACCCACGCGTACACAAACGACGGGATTCTTTCAGTTTCTGTCCACTAAGTTCGCTCACAAGGCTTTGGTCAGCGCGGGGCAATAGTAATAGTAAAAATGTCCGAGTTGCTGCGGAGAGGGATGAACCAACAACCATGTGGTTGGGAAGCTAGTTTCTTAACCGCTCGACCATTCCTTCGCCTGTATAGTAAAGAAAACACAAAAACAAACAAAAGTATAATAATTCTTTCTTTTAAAGGCACGAGGCCTGTAATTTTGGGAGAGGGCTAATCGATTATATCGTCTCTGGTGCTCAACTGACAATTATTTTATTGACCCCCGGAAGAATGAATTTGAACTCACATCGTAAAGAAGGGCGAAATACCGGTAAGCGTTTTGCCCGGCGTACTAACGATTCTGCAAGCTCACCACTTAATAAAACGAAAGAATAAAAATAAATAAAAAATTGAAAACAGTTTCCGTTTCATCTCCACATTCTTGAGTATTTTTTTTCACCCCGCTGTAATTATAATTTCAACACCCGCTATCAGATCTGATGACTTACCTCACAAGACACCGCCAAAATACCCAGAAGTAATTTTAAGTTTCACTCACTTAACTTTTTCTCAGCATCATTGTTTCTCTTACAGCCAGGCTGAAGTCTCTTTGTTCTTGCTTACTTCGCACGGCATTTTATCATCCTATTTATAATTTAATTCTTAGATCTTTAATACTTTTTTATTATCATCACTCTTTCTCTTTACAGCTGTCACTCAACTCAGACGCTATGCTTTATTAGTTGGCTTCCTTCAAGACAGAATATAGCCGATATCTATATATATATATACATATACACATATATATATATATATATATATATATATATATATATATATATATATATATATATATATATATATATATATATATATATATATATATATATATATATATATATATATATATATATATATATATATGTATATATATATCTTGATATACATTGTTTTTTTTCTTGTTCTATTTGCTTCTTCGTTTACTATTTATTACTTTCTCTATTCTGTACCAGACAGTCTTTATAGTCCTACTACAAATACTAGAATAAATTTCAAATTAAAGAAGACCTATACCTCCTCGTATTCACAGTTCTGTATATCGTTT
>NC_142949.1:28087772-28097772 GCF_046866305.1 Octopus bimaculoides | reverse complement strand
AATGATTAGTGCAGCCAAGGGAAACACTAATTTGGGAAAATGTTTTAGGGGCCTATCAAAATGTACTGAAGGGTCTATTTCGAGTGATTTCTAGATCGGAGATCGACTTCCAAGAGGTCTTGGATCGATATGTTTTGGAAAGACATTGTATTGCCCCAGGTTGGGCCTGTCAAAGATACGCAGAAAACGAGAAAAGCATTGCTGACCTAGGAATACTTAAGGTCTATAGGACCGCTCTGACTACCAAGATAGCGTACATGACTGAACGATAGAAAGTAAGAGCTTTCCCTCACCGGCCAGATACCTTCATAGAATTTTACGTGAACCACTAGAAAAAATGGAGTAGGATATTCTGTCCTCAGGTAACTTTGATGGCTAATGTATATACATTTTGGCGTAGCTAAAATGGACCTACTCTGAAACTGAGTTGATTGTAGGCCGAGGACCTGACAGAGGTCCCATGCATGTGATATCAGAGTGACTCGGGAACTAAGGAGTTCTTTCTTTTTCTCTATATGATGTCACCACTCCACTCATAGGGCTCATAAGATTGGTTACCTGGCGTCCATGGTGTATAAGTGATAGAGATCACTACATTACTCTGAAAGAGACGTCGATTCGTTCAAAGCCAACAATTTTGAGGGATGGGCACAAGTCGATTGCATCGATCCCAGTACTTGACTGGTACTTCGTTATATCCACCCTGAAGGGATTACAGACCAAGCTGACCTCGGCTTGGAATTAAACACAGAACGTAAAAATGTCGGATGATATAGAGCTGATTCTTTTTGTCCAAGGTGCTAACAATTGTGCTAACTGCATGCCTTCGACGGACTTTCCACTGGGACCTAGATACGGGCCCCTCTATTGGGACGTAAAATGCTTTCATTTCTATACCCACTGTATTCTTTCTTCCATCCCACACATTTAGAAACAGAATACTGAGTCATTGTTTACGTATTCCTGTCCGCTGGTGTGTTTCCGCCGCAACTCAAATGGAGAAATAAAAGAATTATTATTATTATTATTATTATTATTATTATTATTATTATTATTATTATTATTATTATCATTATTATTATTATTATTATTATCGTTGTTCTTATCGTTGCTGTTATTCTTCTTGATGTTGTTGTTGTTGTTGTTGTTCGTTTTGTAGCTGTTGTTGTTGTAGATGTTGCTATTGCATTTCGGTATTTCCTTTCCCAGCTTTAGGACATTTGTAATAGGAATTCTTGCCTTCGGGAACGATTAAAAAAACAAACAAAACAAAAAACAAACAAGAAACACATTCTTTTTACTTTATTTCAATTCTCTAAATAATGTATTATCATTTGTACACATGTAGTTGCTCATAAGAAGATCGTTCCTGGTGCAGCTGCTGCTGCTACTGCTGCTACTACTACTACTACTACTACTACTACTACTACTACTACTACTACTACTACTACTACCGTAGTTGGTAAGACGGTGTTGCTGTAGTTATATTAATAATAATAATAATGATTGTGATGATAGCAGCAAGCAGTTCACAAAATTAATGTGTATGTATGAAAGTATAGATGTATATAGGCGCAGGAGTGGCTGTGTGGTAAGTAGCTTGCTTACCAACCACATGGTTCTGGGTTCAGTCCCACTGCGTGGCACCTTGCGAAAGTGTCTTCTACTATAGCCTCGGGCCGACCAAAGCCTTGTGAGTGGATTTGGTAGACGGAAACTGAAAGAAGCCCGTCGTATATATGTGTGTACATATATATATATACATATATGTATGTGTGTTTGTGTGTCTGTGTTTGTCCCCCCTCCACCATCGCTTGACAACCGATGCTGGTGTGTTTACGTCCCCGTAACTTAGTGGTTCGGAAAAATAAACCGATAAAATAAGTACTAGGCTTACAAAGAATAAGTCCTGGGGGCGATTTGTTCGAATAAAGGTGGTGCTCCAGCATGGCCGCAGTCAAATGACTGAAACAAATAAACGAATATATATATATATATATATATATATATATATATATATATATATATATATATATGACAGGCTTCTTTCAGTTTCCGTCCAACAAATCGACTCACGAAGCTTCGGTCAGCCCGAGGCTATAGTAGAAGATACTTGCCCAAGGTACCACGCAGTGGGACTAAACCGGGGACCAAACCATGTGGGTGGGAAGCAAGCTTCTTGTCACACAGCCACGCCTGCGCCCATATATAGAAAATCATTATTGATGTTCTTTTATATTATTAATAAGAATAACTATTCCTTCAAAACAACAACTACTACTACCACCACTACCAAAATTATTATTTCTACTACAAACAACAACAGCAATATTAATAATAATAATAATTCCATATATTTGCCACCAGGGCAATAATGTCGATATTTAAATACAGAAAAATTTAAAGACAAAAAGACAAAAAGAAAATGAAAGAAATATTTCCATTTATAATGAAGAGCATATGAAATATTTATGTGTGAAATGTAGAAAGTTGATCATACGTAGGATATTACTCATTACGTTAAATAATTGAAGCCCGGAGCTTAAAATCCTCTGGTACATCGCTATAGGCAAATAAACTGTTAGAGAATTAGAGAAAAATCTATAACGAATCAAAAGTACGAATTATTAAATACCGAATATATGTATATGTGTGTGTGTGTGTGTGTGTGTCTGTGTCTGTGTGTCTGTGTGTTCTCTCTCTCTCACTTTCTTTCTCTCTATATATATATTTATATGTGTGCGTGTTTTCTCACTTTCTCTCTATACATATGTGTGTATATATATATATGTAATAGTAAAATAACGTATTTAAAGTGCTTTAGGAGCTTAGCTAGTGGGGTAGGCGGGTGTTGAGTGCGAGTGACAATACAGATGAGATTGATACCCGATACGATATGCATTTAAAGAACGGTAAATGGTGATAAGATGCATGGAATAGGACACAGATATACGCATAGGTGTTTGCACATATAACGTGATATAATAGATATAGACATATATATATATACATATACATATATATATATATATATATATATATATATATATATATATATATATATATATATATGTGTGTGTGTGTGTGTGTGTGTGTGTGTGTGTGTGTGTGTGTGTGTGTGTGTGTGTGTGTGTGTGTGTATACATATATATGCATATACTCATATATTGTTTATATATATATATATATATATATATATACATAAACACATACATATATCGCATTTATATCAGGGCTGACAAAAGAACGTTTGTCCTTATAAAATCGGATTTTGAATGGTACCTCCGTTGCTCCGATATATATTTTAGACTCCTCACCGTTGTTTATTTCTTCTTTAAGCCTGTATATTCTCAACTTTGCTAGATACTTACCAATCCAATGCACAATTTATAGCAGCACTATAACTTCTGATATGACAAAGTTTGTATTTAACATAAACCTAATATGAAATCAGTCGCCACATAACATTTCAGTATATTTATGTCGGAGCTGAAAATTACATGTTATTAAACTAAGGATTTTTTACTCTTTACTTCTAGATTACATTTAGGGTTATACCACAGAATGTTTCTTTTAATATTTCAAGCCATTCTTATTCCTATTCTAACGCCATGTGCTCTCGGTGTTTTTGTCTTTTTACGTATCAAATCATATCGGAGAACCCACTATTTCCGAGTACTCCATTGCAATACCCAGCTGCTCCATAAAAGCATCTTCATCGGAAGATATCTGAGATAACCATTTACTAACACTGTCCACCAAGTTCCTCAAGATACCAAGAAGATTAACGGATTACCTACGTATGTACACTCATCTTGCATTCATTTTTTTGATATCGTCTGAAACCGTTATTATCTATTCTTAGATTACATGGGAGTTATATATTCTACATTTATCGTGAAAGAAATTTCCCGAAATACATCCAGTTTTCTGAATCCGTGTACCGTTATCAAGAAACAGGAGTGATTATTTTGCACGCTTAATCAAATTAATACCCGACATGCTATCAGTGGTTAATTTCGTAGATTTTAGGTTTAAATAAATGATGTTCTGGTTATTGAAGTATAAATGTCAACTACATCAAATTGTGGGAATCTACACTTATGCTTCTTTTTCTTCTTTATATTACGAAACCTTTCGAGTGCTTCTAAAGGGTTTCTCCGTGGAGGCGCAATGGCCCAGTGGTTAGGGCAGCGGACTCGCGGTCGTGGGATCGCGGTTTCGATTCCTAGACCGGGCGTTGTGAGTGTTTATTGAGCGAAAACACCTAAAGCTCCACGTTGTTCCGGCAGGGGATGGTGGCGAACCCTGCTCTACTCTTTCACCACAACTTTCTCTCATTCTTACTTCCGGTTTCTGTTGTGCCTGTAATTCAAAGGGTCAGCCTTGTCACACTCTGTGTCGCGCTGAATATCCCCAAGAACTACGTTAAGGGTACACGTGTCTGTGGAGTGCTCAGCCACTTGCACGTTAATTTCACAAGCAGGATGTTCCGTTGATCGGATCAACTGGAACCCTCGGCGTCGTAAGCGACGGAGTGCCAACAAAGGGTTTCTCCGAAACCGTAACGAAGAAACTGCTTTTGCTTTGAAAACGATTTTTTTTCTAATGTTCTGTTACTAATTATTTCTAACTTTGGGATACCTTATGGAATTAATCTACGCTTAGGATTAGTTTCGGTGTCTACTATATGGTTTTTAAGCGATGTAAAAAAGTATAGCTGAGTGGAGATTGGGGAAGAACAGAGATTACACTCTGTCATCTGTTTTTACTTTCGCTGCTTCTACATAAACAAAGATATAAAGTGTCGTTTCTAGTTTTCTAACACATATATTGCTTAATAAAAGTTTTTTATAGGTGCTACAAATATGTGTGAGTGTGTGTGTGTGTGTACGTGTGTGTGAGAGAGAGGGTGTGTATATAAGTATGCACATACAGAGAGAGAGAGAGAGGGGAGAGTGAGAGTGAGTGAGAAAAAGATACAGAATACGACGTAAATCTGAAAAATTTAAATGTATTTAAACATAAAAGACCGCCCTGCGGACTAAATAAGAATAGACACATTCCTTCTATTCTATAGAAGTGTGTGTGTGTGTGTGTGTGTGTGCGAGCACACACACGCACACACACGCACATATATATATATATATATATATATATATATATATATATATATATATATATATATATATATATATATATATATATGTATATATATACATATATACATATATATATATATGTATGTATACATATCTATCTATCTCTCTCTCTCTATATATATATATATATATATGTATGCATGTGTGTGTGTGTATGTATGTATTGCATATATTCTGTATTCACTTATATACACTCAAAAATATGAGCATATATATATATATATATATATATATATATATATATATATATATATATATATATATATATATATATATATATATATATATATGCTCATTCACATATACACACCTACATACATATTACATGATGGTAACTAACATGCTGTTTTCAGGAGAATGTGTTAAGAATGGCCGGATATATATTTCTTATAATGCCAGAGGAATATAGGTATAAGCTGTATATCTGCAGGCAAGATATGTCTGTAGTTTGCAGAACTGGAATTTACATAGTTTGGCACTAGGTCTAGTTTTTGAAACAGTTCAAACGTGTGTGCAACTTTAAGGTAGAGGTCAATAGTAACTGTACCCGCTTACGCATGAACCTACAACAATTACTACTACTACTACGACTACTACTACTACTACTAATAATAATAATAATAATGATAATAATAATAATAATAATAATAATAATAATAATAATAATAATAATGATGATGATGATAATAATAATAATAAGCTTTTGATAGTCTACCGCCTAGCTGGATTAAGACATGTCTGGAAATTTATAGAACAGCACCTACTCTGCGAAACTTCATGTCTGTATGTATGAGATCATGGAGAACCATACTGACTTTGGACAGTGACAATGAATCTCTCAATGCTGGAGATGTAAGAATTTCATGTGGTATTTTCCAGGGTGACTCTCTATCTTTGAATACAGTATCATACTTTAATCAGCTATTTTGTAAAGTTTTTAATGCCTTTAATGTCATATTGCTTTTGTTCTTTTACCGGAAGTCAAGGACGTTTTTTTATCGGAAGTGGAAGACATTTTGAAAATGTACGGCTTTAGCAAGATTGTCATCTCTTCAAATGTATATATTTTCCACCTCTAATACAGAAGCTATGCATATGTATGTAGTGTTATGTTTGTGTTAGTGACAGTTTTAGTGCGTGTGTGTGTGTGTGTGTGTGTGTGTGTGCTAGTTACTCTCACAACCCACGTCATGCAAGCTTTCTGTGTCTACGTTTTGATGTTTTTATTACGTTTATGGCAACTTCGTTTTGACCAATATTTTCCTGTTTTGCATCAGATCGACCCATATCTCAGTTGTCTTTTAATCAAAGCCATTCCAGCTAAACAAGACCAGCCAATATTTATCTTTTACTTGCTTTAGTCATTGGGCTGCGGCCATACTGGAGCACCATCTCGAAGGATTTTTTTTTTCTAGTCGAACAAATTCACCACAGTACATTCTTTTTAAAGTATGATACATTTTTTAAAGTATGGTACGCTAAGTAAATGGGATGAAAACAAACCAATACCAGTTGTCAAACGGTGGTGGAGAACAAACAAAATACAGACGTGAACACACAAATACTCATATGTACATACATACGCACATATACACACTCACCATGCACACACACGCACACACATGTATATATGTATGTACGACAGGCTTCTTTCAGTTTCCGCCAATCAAATTTTCTCACAAGGCTTTGTTCAACCCAGAGTCACAGAAGAAAACACTTGTCCAATGTGCAACGTAGGTCTTACCATATTCTTGCCTAATGTGTCCAGAAGTCATTTTGTACATTTTCAATTTTTTTTTTCTTTTTCATATGAAGACGACCGAATTCAGGTCTATTTCTAGCAGGCCATGCAACCATTTAGAAGATCAGTGTGTTATTTGCATAACAAAAAAAAAAGAAAAAAGTATATATGGGACACTTTAGAAATATATATGTGCCATCTTTGCGGATGTTGATTGATAGTCGGCTGGCGTGTTTCGTGTACCACATAGCCGGCTTGCTGGCTTGCTGGCTGTCAGCGACCGTTAACAATTTGTCAGTTTAAATGGAACTGGTCGACTCGGTGCCCTTGTGTAACGACCGACTGGAACTTCAGCCACAGAGATTTCTTTCAGTGTCTTCGAGAAAGTGTGTGGGTGTTTGACCTATATAATGTATGTATGTATGCATGTAGGAACGTATGTATGCATGTAGGAACGTATGAATGTATTAGAATAAATGCGCGTGATGCGTTATACGTATTTGGAATGCATAGTATGTATGCGGATGGGGAATATAGATGAGTGTGTGCGTGTGTGTATGTGTGTGTGTGCGTGGGTGTGTGTTATAAGTGGTTTCCGCACGTGCTGTGTTAAAATGTTGCTAAGTAAATTGGTCTGAGAGAGTTTGACCTTTTAGTGATATTCTAATCAAAGAAGTCGACCAAAATTCACAATTCTCTGTATTCCCAAAAAAAAAAAAGAAAAAGAAAAAAAAATCAGGATTTATATTGCTGAATGTGTGTGTGTGTGTGTGTGTGTGTGTGTGTGTGTGTGTGTGTGTGAGTGCCTTTTGTGTTCGTGCATGCATGTGTTTGTTTGTGTTATGTCTTTTTAAAAGATTATTCTTTTATTGGTTTCAGTTCTTAGACTGGGGCCATGCTGTAGCATCTCCTTTTCATTCATTTCTACTTGTCAAATCTTTAATGTACCAAGCGTAAACAGACACACAAACATAAACGCATCACACGCACACACACAGTCTCTCTCTCTCTCTTTCTCTCTCTCTCTCTCTCTCTCTCTCTTTCACACACATTCTATATTACAGTCATCTTGACATAGAAATCTTAGACATTTTAAACCTATCCTATTCCAGCCGCTACAAGAAGAGAATAGACAACGAGAAGAAGTTCTTTAATCCGCTACTGGACGGAAGCATTACTTATCAACCTCACTACCCCTGGAACGATGAAAAGCAAAGTTGAACTCGGTAAGATTCGACCGCAAAACGCAGAAGACTGAAATGAAATCCTCCCTCCATAACAATTCTACCAATCCTTAACCTTCTGCTCACCAGAGATAGATATATATCCATTTCTAAATCAGTTTTAAGATTATGGATTTTGAATGTATTTAGTTTATTTTCCAGTAATCCTACTTAAGCTTTTTCAGTTGTCTTAACTTTCAATATATTATATTAAAACAGCAGCTTAACATTGGGATAACTAATATCGTATTTGTTGCACTGTGTACAATGTTTTTTTTTTTGTTTGTGTTGTGTCGTTGTTTAGATATTTCTATATCAGTTTGAACTACTCTAATGTGCATGCATTGGTGGATTAAATCTTAATTCTCGGATTTCTGTGACTAAATCAAAATTAATATTTTGAGCTTTTATTCAATTCTATCTCTTGATAGTGCCTTTGGCATTACACGTTTTAATAAATATCCACAGAGTCTATTGTACTATTCTTAATGATATCTGCCTCTGTTGGCCGCCGATTCTTCAAAATACTTTTCGAAGTTTTCAATTACCCATACCAATTATCATAATTGCTACTGTTCCCGTGTGGTCGAAAATAAACACAGTGTTTATTAGAAAGAATATTGGTGATTTTCTTTGGGGGATTTTTCAGCAGGAAATTCAAATAAACAAGCTCGATGTTGATTTTAAAATACACGCACTCATATAATGCGCTTTTGTTTATATACGTATACGGTGGCTATCGGTTCATAGGCGTGTGACCATCACTAACAAATGATCATATCCTAAATGTTATAGATGATGGCTGTCAGCTATGCCCGTACTGAAATTTGAAATGAATAACGTCTGGTACAACACCGCGAAGACTCCCACTTACAAAATCAAGCACTCCAGGCATAAACAAGAGCAAGATCTTCAACTTCGCAATGAGGCCGGTGTTATTTCGGAATTTCTTTCGTCTGGAGAGATGTCAAAATAAAGACTAGCGGTTTCTCATATACATACATACATTCGTCAATACATACACACATGCATGAATACATACATGTATGCAGACATCCATCCATCCATCCACCCACCCATCCATCCATCCCTCCATCCATCCATCCATCCATACATACATACATGCATACATATATACATACGTAGAGGCATGCATGCATACATATATGTGTGTATTGTATCTTGTCTGTAACTGGAATACTAATTCTGGAGAATACATGATTCCCTTATGGAGTCGGTGGCCATTGTTGTTAGGCATTTGTTTACCTTCACTCGAAACACTGATAATTTTTGTTCATCACTATCTATCTATCTGTCTATCTATCTATCTATCTATCTATCTCTGTATATATATATGTATGTATATATATATATATATATATATATATATATATATATATATATATATATATATATATATATATAAGGAGAGAGAGGGGGGGAGGGAGAAAGATAGATAGATAGATACCCGAGAACCGATACAATAAGGACCAGCGTCTAAAAGAAAACATCTTATTTTTATACCAGACCAAATTATCGACAAAAGATTTTCTTCGTTTTTTTTAAAACTTTAGATGTTATACTGTTAATCATATTTGCTCTCCCCATACACACAGACAAAAAAATGCAGTACAATTATAAGAGCTTCGTGTGAAAGACCTTACGAGATTTCCTCAAACTCTTTACGCTCCAAGTTCAAGATTTTGCTGTGATGAACATTTTTTTTACTTTCAATCTTCCGCAGTCGACAATAAAAGTACCAGTCCAGTGAAGTGCTGAGATCGATGAAATGAATTAACCTTCTCCTCCTCACAAAATTTCCGTCTGTGTGCCAATGTTCGAAACGTTTGAAGACCGCTCCCTCGCTCATCTTC
>NC_142949.1:28075272-28080272 GCF_046866305.1 Octopus bimaculoides | reverse complement strand
AAGAAAGACACAGAGATAGGCAACGTCTGAAATTAAAGTAGCATAGTCATATATGGAACGCTTTTGATCACGAACCTGCTTGATCTGGGATGCCTCGGAGCTAAACAACTGCAACAATAACACGAAGGAAGACATATTGGATAATTTAGTTTTAGACATAATATGTTTGAAAGATGACAAGTTCGAGGAGACAGCATATATTTGTGCATGTGTGTGCTTGCGCGTGCGTATTTCTGTATAGATATATACATATATATAGATACATATTTACACATAAACATACATGCTTATATTCACATACATATATATATATTTATATATATACAGAGAGAGAGAGAGAGAGAGAGAGAGAGATACATGTATGTATATATATACATATATACTTGCATATATATATATATATATATATATATATATATATTTGTTTTGTATCTATCTATCATCTGTATCTGTATATATATATATATATATATATATATATATATATATATATATATTTATATATATACATACATATACATATCTATATATCTATGTGTGTGCATTTCTATGTATCTGTATGAGGAAAAGATGGGATGGTCGTGGCTGAAATATTTTTGATCATGTATCTGCTGGATCAAAGCAATTCTGAAACCAGAAAAAAGAAAGAAAGAAAGAAAGAAAAAAAGAAAGCAAAGAAGGAAACCAAAACGCAGCATCAAGGAAGAACACATAGGATAATGTAGTCTTAGATACACTATGGCTTAAAAGAGAAAAAAAATAGAGACAGGATGGTTACGTTACGGGTGGAACATCTTTGATTGCAAGTCTATTTAGAGTCGAACCGGCATAACAACGCAACAGCACCATCAACAAGAAGAACAACAGTAACAATAAGAGGAACAATCGTAACAATAGCAACAACAACAGCAGCAGCAGCAGCAGTGGGAAAATTAGCCACAATAGCAACAATTCAAAGAGAAATTCTTTGATGTTCTTGCATTAGCCAATCCAGTCTTTGGCGCAGTTTCATCATGAAGAGGAATTGAAGACCATCGGCAGCTTAAATTCCTCTTCCGTTGAATCTTCTCCCGCCTCGGTTTGTTTCACTGCCTGGTGATTAACTGCCGCATTCACTGACAAAGCCGCGGACTCCACGAACAACATGTAATACGAGCGTCATGCTTCAATGCACAAAACTTTAAAATAGCAGCCATTTTTACAAAACTGCAAATAATGGAAACGAAGAATTATTAGCATTCACAGAACCTAAAAACCGACCTCACCATCACCACCGCCACCACCAAGACCAACACCACCACCACCACCACCACCACCACCAGCACCGCCACCACTACTGCCACCACCACCGCCACCACCAGAGAAACAAATAAAAAATTGCGAACTATAAAATGCAAAAATGTTAAGTTGTAAAAATATGTTGATTTATTAGCATGGAATAAATAAAAGAATAATAATAAAAAAATTACGGATCAAATAATTATATAAATATATAAATAAATCAATACAAGTTAGACATTTTTCTGGAAGTGTGTTATAAATATACTTGTGCGTGTGAGTATGTGTGCATGTGCTTGCTTGCTTGTGTGTGTGTGTGTGTGTGTGTGTATGTGTGTGTGTGTGTGCGTGTGTGTGTGTGTGTGTGTGTGTGTGTGTGTGCGTGTGTTTGTGTGTAGGTTTGTGTGTGTGTGTATGTGTGTGTGTGTGTATGTGTAGGTGTGTGTGTGTGTGTGCGTGTGTGTGCATATATGTGACCTACAAATATCAAGCAGAGACCTTTACTCTATGTGTAAAAATATATTTTATAAATATAGGCGCAACATGGCAATGGGGTAAAGAAGTCATATATGTGTGTGTGTGTGCGTGTATGTGTATGTGAGTGTGTGTGTGCGTGTGTTCAAACACTGTCGAAGATGTTCACGAAAATTGTCCATAACTGGACGGGTCATTTCATATGAAATGGCAGCAATTTTTAGACGAATGGCATCTTTTGATTGTTGAATAGATCGAGGGCGATCAGTGGATACCTCTGATTTCAGGTGTCTCTACAGATGAAAATCGCACGGGTTCAAATCAGGTGACCGGGCGGGCTAACCGATGTCACAGCGCACTGAGGTCAAATGACCGAGGAACATTTCCCCCCCCCCCCAAAAATGCGTCAAGTGAAGTTCAATGTCAAGATGATGCTGATATCTTTCATCGATGCGAAAGGAATTGTCAACACAGAATTTGCTCCTCCTGTTCAAACGGTTCGTATTATTATCGAGTGAGTTTCTGTTCTATTAATTGCACGTGAAACATTATATTTTTTAATCAAATTTTCAATTAAGCAGACCGACGAATAGACGCATGTGACCTACGATCCAATGACGTCACTCATAAGTAAAAATAAAATGTATTTTTAAAGAAGTCTAAGTGGAGAATTTTCACTTTGGGTTATTTCTGCAGCGAAATTCCTTATCACGTCCGAACACATCAGCCATAACTTTAAACACACACACACACACACACTTAAGGAAAATGTTGGTAGCGAATCCGAAGTTCAGCTGGAAGTTTAGCTTCTGATGATTCTCTGACGAAAGCATCGACCGGTAAAACGTAGGAGTGACTGTCAGCGATTTCCTGGTAAAAATAAATGTACAAGTCACACACACTCACACACACACATGCAACACATATAAACGTATACATGTAGAGGTATGACGTATAAGTCTTTTTTTTTTTTACAAGATTTTCATTGGCTGTTATCAGTGAAGTTATTCCTCCTGATTGTTGTTCCTGGAAGTGTGGGTTTATTTTTGGTCTATTAATTGCATGTATAACCTTATGTTTTTAATCAGATTTTCAACTTAGCTTCATTATTACGTATACATCTAACCATATTTACACACATACACACCTCTACTACACCCACTTGCACATACACATTTCTGTGTATGTATTTATGGATGCATATATTTATCTACGTATTCATTTATGTATGTACGCATGTTTATGTGTATTTCTGTGTAGTTTCTTCAGGTTCTACTTATTTATTTTTTTATTATTTGGTGATTCAAGCTGGCCTCCAACCAATTGGCAAATAACTTCTTTTCCTTCTTTTTTTAGTTCAGACAGGTGCTGGGAATTTGCGATCGACGTTGATGCGTGTATATATGCAAGTTTATGTTCATGGATAGCTTGTATTTCTGTGATGGATATGTATTTTACTTTGGCACACAAATGTCACGTTTTCACTTTTATATCTCTGTGTGTGCTCATGTATTCCATATATATATATATATATGTGTGTGTGTGTGTGTGTGTGTGTGTGTGTGTGTGTGTGTGTGTGTGTGTGTGCATATGTTTGGCCCAGGAAATTCACCAAGCGGGGTTCCCAGGAACATTTTACATGTTTTTCATTTGTTTACCATAGGAAACTCACATGGAGAATCTCTGAAACGCTTTGCAAATTTTAACTGCACCACTGATTGATTGTATTTAAAAACCACAGACTTGTTTGGTTTTCTCTTTTTTTAGAGAATCCCAAATTCTTTAAGCTTTTATGCAGGACTGTTTTTATGCAACCAAACTTGCCTATGATAAAGGAAATCTGTAGTCTGGTTTCTCTATAGATGTTCTCTTTTTCTACAGTTTTTGGTGCCACATTCACATCAGATGGGCAGCCTATCTCTACTATAGTGCATGTCTTTTACTCGTTGTCCCATAAAATAATGCCTGGCCTGTTGAGCTTTGATCATGTCGCTATTCATATTGAAATGTTCCTCCGATGTTCTTAATTGTTTTAGGTGTGAATGAACTCCAGTTCTCTGCGTACCTTCGGTATGGCTGTCCTTCCTTCGTATGGCATTGCAAACTGTCTTTGCAACAATGTCACGCCTCATGGAAAGGAAATATCTTGCAGACATATTCAGGCAGTTAATTATGATACGGGTGATATCCTCCACACTAGTATGGCATAATCGACATTTTTTTTTTATTATCATAGAATGGAAGATCAGAGGTAACTCTCTTCTTCATCAAGTAATTAATCGTAACTTCATGTTCCTAGATAGCAAAAACAGAGCCTACAAGGAGATATGTAATGAATTTATCGTAGGTCCAGGCGAGGTTAGTACACTTTTCAATATTTCTTGTAATGTCTAACATGCGGGATATGTATTCACGTATGGCTTTCTACCGGTATGTTAAGTACTTCTCCACCAAACCTCTGTGTAACAAGTCCTTCCAGCGACCTTATATTCGCACATAGCGTACCTATGTAAGAGCCCTTTGGCTACTCCCAAAATGCTGTGAGTTTCGCTTAAGAGTATGCATCCCTGATATACTTATGTCTCTCTTTGCTTTTCACTGGATGTTTCTGAGTGATACGATACGGCACTCGAAGGATGCGTGGACAATCATATCCCTCTACCTCCATCCCACCGTATGTCTGTATCTATGTATGTATGTATGTGTATGTATGTTTGCATGTATGTTATGTATGTATGTGTATGTATGTACGTATGATGTATGTTATGTATGTATGTATATATGTATGAGTTTATGTATGTATATATTTCTTCAATTTTATTTCAAGATTTCTTGCCAGTAGAGAAAGACCAGGTATCTAAACTACATCAAAGGCTCCGTCATTGGAATTTCAATAACATCAACAGGATGATTTTGTCTGTCTGTCTGTAAGTCTGTATGTATGTATGTATGTATGTATGTATGTACGTATGTACGTACGTATACGTATGTGTATATGTTCGTACGTACGTATGTATGTATATGTACAGATTTGCATGTTTTGCTTTATGTATGAATTCTCATGCATGCAGTTGCATGCCTAGACACGTATGTATATACTTAAATGATAAGTTTCCGGAACGTTTTATAGATTTTTACAGTTCCACTGATGGATCTGTAGTCTTCGAATCAGCTTCTCCCATTCTGGTTTTGAGAAGCTTAATTTCTCAAGATTGGTATTTAGGTAGTACGTTACACATCCCAGGGCC
>NC_142949.1:28055272-28057772 GCF_046866305.1 Octopus bimaculoides | reverse complement strand
AAAGGAATATTTTGTTATACTTTACGATATTAAACTAGCAGAACCCTTCGAAATTCAATTGCCCATTTTGTAGTACAATGTTTGCCGTAAACATCTCCCCACTTGGTAATAATATCCCGTATTTTCCTTCATAATCTTTTGATTTCTGTTTTGGAAATCTTGTTCATTCTCTTCGGATATGCTTTCTCTTCTCGTCTGTTTTCTCATTCTGACTTGTACAAAATATTCTAGTATTGTTCATCAGCGTTGTTCATTTTTTGCCTTCTTTGATTAACATTTCTCCTTGTTTCTCTATTTTCACTTTAGTCTTTCATCATTCGACAACTTGCATCTCTATTTCTTATATTAATTCCATTCCTTTCTTTCTCCGATAAAGTATTTTGTCGTTCCTGATTCTCGTTTTTTTTTTGCCCATTCATCAACACAATTTAAGAAAGACTTGTTGGCACTCCGTCGCTTACGACGTCGAGGGTTCCAGTTGATCCGATCAACGGAACAGCCTGCTCGTGAAATTAACATGCAAGTGGCTGAGCACTCCACAGACACGTGTACCCATAACGTAGTTCTCGGAGATATTCAGCGTGACACAGTGTGACAAGGCTGACCCTTTGAATTACAGGCACAACAGAAACAGGAAGTAAGAGTGAGAGAAAGTTGTGGTGGAAGAGTACAGCAAGGTTCGCTACCATCCCCTGCCGGAGCCTCGTGGAGCTTTTTAGGTGTTTTCGCTCAATAAACACTCACAACGCCCGGTCTAGGAATCGAAACCGCGATCCTATGACCGCGAGTCCGCTGCTCTAACCACTGGGCCATTGCATCTCCTTAAGAAAGACTAGATAGAGAGAGCAGATGAAGAAAATTTGGCAGGACAAGAAAATGCGCAGTCAGTCCTTGAAGAAAAAGCATTGGAAACAACAAGAGCCAGTGATAGAACTCCAGAAATACAGGATCACTCTAACTAATCTCTAATAGTAAATACCCTCCTCAGTTGCATTTTACAGTCTACATCTGCATCCTGATACACCCACTAAACCTGACCACACCATTATTTTCATTCCTCTTTCAGTAAATTCAGTAAAGTGTAGCACGCCCTTCTATCTACTTTTGGATTTTAGTCCAGGTGGAACCTGAAAGCAATTATGAGGACTTCTACGAAGGGAAAAAATGTCTGCTGTCAATGCTTTCGAATTTACCCAGTAACATATTTGTTTCGCTATAGCAAATGCAGCTGGACGAAAACTGCCTGACATTACGTTTTCCATCCAAAGAAAGACGGCGGAGTGATCCTCGTGATACTTGGCTAATAGCCGCATCCGTTCTCTACGTGACAAATAATAACACTATTGTTCTTAAAGACATACAAATACAATCTGTTTGATTGTAAATGTTCGTATAATATCAAACAGGAAACTTGTAGTATCAAATTAACAGACGAAATATATCAAGTACAAGGATTCTGATCAGAGAACTTTGAGAACAAACAGATGTGTGTGTGTGTGTGTATGTGTGTGTGTGTGTGTGAGTGTGTGTGTGTGGGTGTGGGTGTATTCGTATGTGTACATGAAGATATATATATATATATATATATATATATATAATGTATATATATATATGTATATAGGCGTATATGTAGATAGATGGACAGAAATACATTTCTTTTATTAGCCACACAGGGCTCAACGAAGATGGGACAAATACAATGTAGAGCTTTTCTTTTTGGGAGGGGGAAGGAAGGAAAAAAAAAAAAAAAAAAAAAAAAAAATTGGTGGTGTCGATCAAAAGGGATCGTAGGAAGGGAAAAAGGGGCAGTTCGATCAAAAGGGATCGAAAAAGAAAAAAAAAGAAAAGGAAAGGCCGATCAATAGGGATCGTGTATCACACAGTAATGTTCTCGTGTAAAAAGAGGGGAGGACAGTTTAGGTTTAGCCGTGGAAGGAAAAGCCCACGGAAAAGACCACGGTAACCTTGGTCAATATTCTCATTGAAGAAACTATAACAGTAAGTGACTCTCTTTTGCCTTTTTGTTTTATTTTTTTTTCTTGTTCATAGGGTTATGCTCAAGATGGCTCCGTCGTTCACACGTGCCATCCTTGCTACATTCACCCATCTTTTTTTGAAGCATTCACTAGACAAGACTTCCCTTTCTACTCTCAACTTCCTCTTCAGGTGATACTTGAAGAAGTTGATGAGAGATTGCCCAGAGAGGAAAGTCTTTGTCTCTAGACCTTTCAGACGCGTCCACCATACACATTCTTTCGCCATAGCCACAAGTACGATGAAAATAGCTCTTCCTTCCCGTTTAAAGGAAGGAGGCGCGACAATATTCACGATAGACTCGGCTGATAGACCGACTCGTCCCACACGCGATAGCAGTTGTTCGACGTAAGCCCACAGCTCGGAAATGGTGGGACACTGTACGAGTGCGTGCAGAACGGTTTCGTCGCTCTGCCGGCATCTCGGACAGGTCGGCCCCGTGTTTCTCGAGCCATGTCTGTAGAGC